>NC_079255.1:300000-428613 GCF_029542925.1 Malassezia vespertilionis | reverse complement strand
CCCTAACCCTAACCCTAACCCTAACCCTAACCCTAACCCTAACCCTAACCCTAACCCTAACCCTAACCCTAACCCTAACCCTAACCCTAACCCTAACCCTAACCCTATTGCTCTAAGTCTAACTTACTTCGCTGTGCAGATAGTCTTGCTTTTTACTTCTCTCCATGCAATGGCCTGTCACCCCCCAAGTATACAGCTCTCAATGGCATCCTGTATATATTAAAAATTCAGGGTTATATTCCTATGCCAAGCCAACCTTTAACTCGTATGTACGCACAGCTCTCGCTTTTGCTGGCTTACAATTATCAACACATGTAGTTCTAATTTCTATTTTTTACTGATTTTGAGTTTACAAACAATCCACACTTGAGCACGGTCCTACGTTTTTGAAAATTTGCAAACCAGATATCTAAATGTAAACAACACCTTCCACATCACCACGGTCACGCAATTCATTTCTATAAGCAGTTAGCATAAGCATGTCTAATTTCTCTCTTTCTTCTGCAGCTGCTCTTTTGTATACTTCTCCATCCCCGTCATCTCTCCTAGCAGCGTTTTCACTACCTCCAACGCATGTCCTGCAAACTTAATGTCGTCCACAGGGTTCAGCGCAGCATTCGTGATATACTTAAATTGGCACTTGCGGCTCTTTAATGGTTTTCCCTCAAACCGCTTCTCCAGCCAATCAAACATACGAGAAAACATGCCAATGTATGTAGAAATGTGCTCCAGCCCAAGCACTGCTGTTGTAAACTCGACCTGTGCGCCGTTCGCACACCAGCGTCTTGCCGCATCAATCGCAGGAGGGTACGGTACCTCAGGGTCCGTCAGTGCATGGAACATGTACACTGGTGCAATTGGTGCTGCTTTTCCTCGCGCAAGAGTCAAATTCGCAATAACTTCGTTTACTCCCGGCACATCTGCCAGGTGCAGCCCTCCGTGAATATATTTCTCCGACTGAATTGTCTGGAATGCAAATGGCACAATCGAGCCAACTTCGCAGCTGTTTCGCACTTGATTTACCGCCCTCCAAGCAGTATCCGTCAAGTACTTTTCTGCTGCGCCGTGCAGCTCCGGGTATCCATTCAACACTCCAGTCGCACCCAATGCAATCAGGCCTGCCACTGCAGTTCCATCCGCTTTTTCGACAAGGTACGTCAGGTTTGCAGGTGTGCCACCAAATGCCCATCCCACAATGTTCAGCTCAGGTGCATAGCTCTTCTGCAGTTGCGCTGCCCAACTAGATGCAATTGCGCCGCCAGAGTAGCCCACACCTTGAATCTTAGTCTTACTGCGGTCTAAGCCTGTATCCTCGAAATTCAATGTTGCTCGTGCCGCATCCAATGTCGCGTATCCCGAAAGGGGACCCACAGCAAATGCACTCATTGGTCCCTCGTAGTCCGACACAGACACAACCCAACCCTGAGCCATGTACGTGCTGATCAACAGCATTTCCAGTCGCTGCAAAATGTTCTCAAAAGCAGGCAGTTTGCGCTCCATCAGTCCCAAGCTAGGGCGGCAGACGAACGACGCCGAGTCCTCAATGGCCTGATGAAGCAAAAGGCGATCGTTGCGGAAGTGGTCCGGAACCAAAATCGTCGTCAGTGTGGCCATTGGCATCGAGTCGTTTTGAGCGCTCGTGCGGTACAAAACTTGCCATGCCTTTCCACTAATATCAGCAATGCCAAAAAAAGCGGGATCAATTTTCCTCGATCGCAAAATTGTGCCCGGCTCCGTGTTCTCGTAACCATCTGGTGGGTATTCAAAGTCTCCAGGTGTGGGACCGTTCCCAGGATACTTGGTCACGGCCAGCACATGACATAACGCCGCAAAAAAGCTCACGAATAAAATCAGTTTCATTTTGTTTCCACAATAAATAAATAAAACGTATTAGCGTGTTCACAGTGCTACTTATATGCTTGTGCTACTTCGTGCAACGAGCATAAGCACATCGTTGAGATATCCAAGCACTATCTACTGACCTTGCGTAGCTTGCCAAGATTAGTGACACTATTCCATACGCAAACATGACACTGACATTTCCCTGATGTATAGCATTCAGCCTTTAACGTGACAGCTAGGCGCGACCAACCGCATCACGCATATGCGTTGTGGATGTTAAAGTTACGCCTTGGCGGCCCTTATCCGAGCATGGACCCTTGACCTTCCCAGCATCAGTTTACTCATCAAATGTCTTAATTCGTCCAATTTGATTCATTTCGCACGGCCCAGGCCCAGCTGAAAAGAGCGTTGGCCTGTTTTTGGTACGGGGTATGATCCTACTCAGAACGAGCAAGCGCTGTGGATGCATAAATTCTATTTTATTATTTCGTACGCAGTGTGTACATTACAATTCCATTTACCGTAACGTTTTCTAAAGTGCGGATGGTGCATGGGCTATGGAAACATGAATCCGGTAACACTTCGGAAGCATTCACCAAATTAGTAACCCGTGCGCTTTGACATAGCGCGCAGTTTGGGCCCATAAATATAAAACACAAAGGTAATTGGAAGAAGCAGCACGGCCAGTCCTCCCAACAAGCTGCAACCGCCCTGGAGAGTGAGTTTGTTAAACATTTGCGTAGCAAACAGGGGGAATGCGCCACCAACCAATGCACGAAAAAGTCCATTGCTTGCAAACGCGGATGCATGGTACTTGGGGAAATTTTCTCCAATGTATGCAAACAATCCTTGGAACAAAAGAAACGCTCCGCTCACGAAAAAGGCAAATCCAATCAAGGGCACAATCCAGGGCACAGCAGAAAAAGAGGTCCACCCGAACCAAAACAGAGTTATGGGAAAAAAGACTCCGCCCAAAAAGGTAGGCTCCATGCGATACTCAGGTCGCCATTTGCCAGCTAAAAACCGTGGCAAGACGACCTTGTTGTTGTACAAACAGTAAAAAAGACAAGTGACTCCCGCGCCAATATAACCACTGATGTATGCGACACTCATTTCACCCACATTGAATCCATGGTTCCCCATAAGCATGATGGGAAAGGCCTCAAAAAAGCAATAAATGATCCCGTACAAGTACGCAATGTACAAGTTTGTGCAGAGCAAGACAGGCTCGGAAAATGTCAGCTGGAATGGTCGCCACAGTGTATTGTACACCAGCGTCGACGTAGTGAGCGCCGAATCCTGGATTTCACTTTCCGACTTGATCCGGTCGTTCTTCATGGTTTTCCGGAGCCTGCGAGCTCTTTTGCTCAAAATTGCCGCGCCACTAGTCTCTGGCATTGTAAAAAAGAGCAGAATCCAGACAAGCCCATTCAACATGAGCAATGGCCAAATGGACCACCGCCAGCCAAGCTTCATCACCGCATAACCAGAAATGAGAGGGCCCAGTGTAGGCCCACCACATGCACCAAATCCCCAAAATGCAAGGCCGTTCATAAAGCCACCCTCAAGTCGCCAAATGTCACCGATCGTAGCGCCACCTGTGGAAAGCACAGGGCTCCCTAAGAAACCGCAAAGGAATCGCAAAATCATGAACCCCGCCACATTATCTACCAAAGCATTGGGAATTTGGAGAATAGTGAACAAACCAATGCAAATAATGTAGGGATAGTTGCGCCCGACCCACGAGATCTCCGTAATTGGAGAAAAAAGAAGCGGTCCGAAACCGTATCCCCATACAAACAAGGACATGGACAGTGTCGCAGTGGTGGTTCCCACATTAAAGTATGTGGACAATTCGGGTATGCTAGGCGAAACAATACTGCTTCCCATATAGACAGACATGGTCATAATGAATAGTAAGAATGTGACATAAACTTTTGCAGAAAATGGCCAGTTGTACGGGTTTTCAGGATCGTTATCATCGCACCATCCAACAACCAAATCTCCCTCTTCATTCTTGGTAAGCTGAACATTATCGATGTCAAAGTCTGGCTCTTGTAGATGTGACTGAAGCAAGCGTCCTCCCGAGAAAGTACGCGCAAGCTGCCCAAACACGCTTTCCGCGAGTAAATTAACCATGATTCGGCGTGACAATCACAAAAGCAATGCTATTGGTGTAGCTTCACTGGCTTGAATATGGGTAGTATATATATGTATGGCACACCAACACCTGGAACCGAAAATAACGCAACTTTTAGGCGCTGACTCGGTGTGCGTCGGTGATCAACGTGCGGACATAATTTGGTCCCTAATGTCCGCGATTTTTTTTCCGCGCGACAGTTTAAAGATTAGTCATGCGTTTTAATTTGGCCTTGGGCACGTAATGCAGAGGTGCATACAGTGGAGCGGAGACTTTGGCGAACTTACAATCCCAACGCGGGTTCAAAACAAATTTGCGATTTTTGTGCCGACAACCGCATTTTGCCTTCTTGAATTGCGCATCGCAGCAGGGTCTGTTTACATGACTAGCACACGAGACAGCAAAGCTAAGGAAGAGAAACGTGTTTTAGCTGAACATTGCTCAATCGATAGCAACAACTCCAGCATCGATGTGGAGAAAGAAACGGACGTGGCGTCTATTTCCTGGCGATACAAGATCCCAATTTTGATCGTCCTGTTGCTGCTCAACCTCGGCCCACACGTTGCTGAAGCAACGCTTAGTCCACTGAAAACGACGATTAAGGAGAATGTGAAAGAACACGGCGAAAAGATTTGCAATGCGCGGTACGGAGTCATTTCTTCTGCCAGCGCGCTGATCAACGCGCTATTTCCCATCATATCCGGTGTGCTGATCGATTTTTATGGGCCCTCTTTTGTGTCGCTCACATGCTCGACCATCACGTTTGTGGGGTACATTGTCCGAGCTGTTGGTGGACAGCGCGAGTCATTTAGCATCATTTTGGGCGGCGAGATCCTGTCCGGTTTTGGATTTATCACGTTGAATTCGTGTAAGTACAAACTGTACACGCACTGGTTTTCCGGCAGTGTAAAGTCAGGCCCCGGGCACATTGCCTTTATTATCGGTCTGGACATTGCCATGAACCGTGTGTACAACACGATCGGAAAGCAAAGTGCGATTCCGATTGTCGAGGATGCCGGAGAGGCCAACTGGTACTGGGCATTATGGTTTGGCGCGATTCTCACGGGATTTTCACTGATTATAAACGTCGCGTATGTCATTATGGAGCGACGCCTTCCCAGTGCTCTGCGAGTCAAGACGGGCTATGAAATTGCAAGCGAGCGCTGCAAGACACTACAGAACGTCAACAAGCATTGGGCTATACTGCAGATGCTCAAGGAGCAGTTGAAACAAGTGGTGTACATTATCCGGGACCTACCTGCCGCATACTGGCTCATTTGTTGTACGCAAATTCTGCAGTCTGCGTCGATTGATGCGTACTCTTCCAACAGCCCCGAACTTATTCAAAACACGCGTGGGGAAGACAAGCGTGTTGCAGCAGCAGAAGGCGGGTTGGACGATGTGATTCCGATTGTATTGACGCCCGTGTTTGGATTTTTGATTGACAGGTACGGTGGGAGGACGTACTATATCGTGTACACCGCGTGCGTTTACCTGATTGCTTTTTCGCTATTGGCGTATACTAAAGTGAATGCGCTTGCACCTGTTTTGCTAGCGTCGTTGGCGCTTTCTTCTAACGATCTTCCGTTTGAGGTCACGATCCCGCTTGTTGTGCGCACGAAAACGTCGCTGGGCACCGCGTTCGGTGGGTGGAAAGCATTTTATAAAGCAGGCACTGTTATCCTCGATGTGTCTACCGGTGCGATCCAGAACCACAGTGTGGCTGTGAAGCACGTCAGTCCAGAGCACCAGTTTGACGACATGTTTTACTTTTTGATCGCAATCAAGTGCGTAGATGTGATCAATGGGTGCATGTACATGTACGTGGACAAGCACTATATGGGCCATGTTATGACGCTCAGTGAGCGAGGCCGTGTGACGAAAGAGGCGAACGAAGAGTCGCGAAAGAAAGACCGGAAGCTGCTTAAGCCGAGGCTGCGATGGACCATTGTCGGCATTTGCATGTACTTTGCCCTGGTCATTACTGCCTATGTTATCTTTATCTATTACTCGGTGGCGAAGGAAACGTGTCGATAGGAACACAGTGTATTGTTAGATGTACTGCTAAATGAGTCATGATCAAGTTAGATATTTGCGCGCTGTGCCATCTGACGCATCAGGATGGCACGGTAGAATACAGAACAAGGCATATATTACAAAAACTATGCAACGTTATGTAAAAGGGAACCCCAAGCCCGCCCTCACTGCTTCATACTCATTCCAGCACATGGTAGTACTCAATATTCAATGCACTGTGCAAATGTGCCTAATGATGGGATGCACTGTAGCCACGAACAAGTCGCCTGCGTATCCTTCCCCAAGATAGTGATATTGATGCCAGGAATTTAGCCGCCCGGCGCGGCCTTGTGCTCGCTAATGAGAATCCACAGCTACCGTCCCCCTTTTACAATAGATCCACTTGCCAATTTGCCTTTTGGATATCGGTGTCGAGCTGGCGGTATTCTTTGGAGATCAGGTCGACCTTCTTTTGCAGATCACGCACATTCACCGTGGCCACGTAGCGCAGCTCGGAGCGCGAATAGCGGTCCTCAGAGGAGCCCGCTTGGGTTGCAAGGTCTGAGTACAGCTTTCGGCGCTTATGTAAAATATCTCTCCGCGCAATAGCATCCGTAATGGTTTCTTCATCGCTCAGCTGCGACGCAAGGTTCGTCCGATTGATCCGCCGGATCAGGAATTGCATGCGATCCAAGAGCTTCTCCGCCTCCCGCAGAAGCTCCTGTGAATCTTCGGCGGGCTCGTCATCTTCTTGTATTTTGGCAACGTTGTTAAGACGCGCGCGAATTCTTTCGTATCTTTGCTGCGCTTCAGCACGTTCAGCAAGAGCCTCGGCCAATTTCATGATGCATGTCGTGGTAGAGTCAGAACCTTCCCGTCACGCAGTACACGTAAGTGCCACGTGTCACGTGCCATAGTACTTGGATCGCCGCGGACGTCCGTGTGCCTGCCCATTATGTAATGCAACAATCGTGTGGGGGACGGCACATTGCGCTAGTATGCTCGGCGAGCTTCCCTTCCAAGCGTTCCGTCTTGTAAGCCGCGCGCTGTATTTTTCAAGGGTAGCGGGTAGTTGCGTATGCCCAAGATGCGATTGTCTTGCATTGCATGCGTGTGAAAGAGAATAGTGCATAAGCGAGTGCTGTGCGTACTCAGCGCACAGCACCCCTTTGGCGCATGCAATTGAAAGGCACTTGACTAATGAAAGCGCTTCTTTTCACGACCTATTCCGCCTACGTTGACATTGGCACAATTCCCGTGAGCCGGGCTGCATGTCCGTGCGCAATTGGCACGCGCTCACAACGCTTTGCGCTGCCGAAACAATTTAGTCCGTGCGCACGTGGGCAAGCGTGCATAGTGTGCTAAAAGGTGCGCGATATGCACGCTTCTTGTGGCCATCATGAAAGTCTATGGTGTTGTGTTTGTGCTTGGCGCCCTTGCTGGGACGTGTGCGTCTCCTGAGAACTCGTTCTATCCAAATCTGAGCAGCCCCGATGTGATCACCGCAGCGCACTACGATGCTGTGCCGCGCGGAGCTGCACACGAGACCAGGACCAGTGCCAGCGATGGCGCGTATGCGTACTGCTCCATGCCGCACCCCAGCGTAGATATGTATAAGGAGCCAGAGCCAGTACGCAACGGATCCGTTCATGCGGAACTAAAGGCTGTACTTTATATGCAAAGGCACCAAAAGCGCACGGCCTATCACATTTTTCCGCACGGCGAAGCGACTTTGTACAACTGCGATGACGGACGTCCTTACTTGTACTATAGCCCCTCTGACAAGAAACTACCGCAGCCCATGCACGTCTACGCACAGACGTATGCTGACGCAACGAATCCGCTCACGCAATCACTTGCCAACTCTTCGTGCCAGTTTCCACAAATGACCATTGGCGGGTACTTGGATGGTGTGCAGCATGGTGCAGAGTTGCGCGCACTGTACCAGGACAAGTACAATATTATTCCAGGATGGCCATCTCCACGCACTGTTTGGTTCCGCTCATCTACCGCAGCTCTGACGCAAGATTCTGCTGGCGGCGTCCTGCGCGGCCTTTGGCCGCATTGGCGCGGTGCAATTCCACTGCACCAGCAATCTGAATTTATCGATACGCATGCACCGCCGTGCGATCGGAGAGATGCGTTGCTTGACGCTGCGAAGTCCACGGCAACGTGGAAGAAGCACTTGCGCGTATCATCGTCGCTGCGCAGCAAGCTGGAATCTATGCTGCTGACAAACACGAGCGAATGGCGCGTGGATTGGGACCACTACAACGACAATTTTCAAGCGCGCCTTTGCAATGGGTACGCGCTTCCGTGTGCGCTGCACAAGGACAAGGACTGTGTCACGACAGAGGAGGCGAATCAAGTATTTACAGCTGGCGACTGGGAGTACAATTACTACTGGGTCGACCGCGATAATGTGACGGAAGCGATCCAGCTTACAAGTGGTCTCTTAATTCAAGACATGGTCACGCACCTCACGGAGATTGCGAATGGCAAGTCGGCGTTGCGGTACTTGCACATGTTTATGCACGATGGCGATATTGCTCCCCTCGCGGGCTCTTTGGGCATCGAGACCCTGCGTTGGCCCGGCATGGCATCCAACATTGCGATTGAATTGTGGGAGTCAAAAAGCAGCGGCATGCACGCGCGGGTTTTGTACAGCGGCAACACGATTCGATCCAAGCACGGCAATATGGACTGGATCCCATTGGACAAATTCTTGCATGGTTGGAGTCGGTACATTCCACACGACTTTGTCGCACAGTGTGCGACACCGTTGTGATTTGCTTTTTCGTAGGTTGCGCAGCTGGATCGTGCGCGGTGGTTACACTTTTCGTTTGTTGCGCGGTAAACAGTATACAAAAACAAGCTATTGGTGTCTATTGGGTCACACTATAAATAATAAACGTAGCATAATTGGCATGCGCGACCGAGCCGTCCTTGGTAATGGACATTTGCTTCGACGTGCCGACCTCAGTGACCGTGTAGCCCTCGCCATTGCCTTTATCATGAATGGCAAACAAAGCGCCTTTGTGGGCTTTCTTGGAAAGCTTCAAGCCCTTTGTAATATACATGGGGTGCTCGCTGTCGGTGGCGATGAGGAACCGGTTATCCTTGGGATCGGTGCCCTTCCAGTGCAACACGAATCGGTAATGCTCGCCATTGTGGTTGTGGTGTGCACGACCGGTCCCCAAACGATTGTCTTTGTGACTGAGCGCGAAGCCATCCGCCTCCATCGTAAGGTAGCGCCCCTCGCTCAAGTCGCCACGCGTAGGCTTGTATCCAGGCTCGACACGAAGCGCCTCGTGCTCGTCTTGCTCCCCGTATGGCACCTTGGGCTGTACGTCCCACAAAAAGCGTGCCTGGCACACAGAGGCACCGTTGTATTGTTTCGTGATGGGGTCCTGCGACGCCTTGGGCACAGATTCCAGCTCAAGCGTGCTGGTGTCGTGCGAAGAAAAGTCAAAGACCTTGACCAGGTCGCTCATATGCTCGCGGCGCCACGGGTTCATGTCCTTGGTGTGGAACGGCTTGCCCACGGCTTTGGCCCACTTCTCGAGGAACAGGATTTGGCTTTCGTGCGAGCAATGCTCGGTAAATACACCGCCGTTACGCGTCCAGGGCGAAATAACATAGAAAGGTAAACGGAAGCCCGGCCCAGTGGGTACCCAGCCCTTGCTCTTGTCGTACGGATCAATAATCCACTCGCCCTGTGCATCTTTGGGCGGGAGAGGGGAAATGACATGGTCCGCCCATCCGCCAGTCTCATCGTACGAAACAATGAGCGCGGTGCTGTCCCAGTCCTTCCCATGCATAACCGCCTCGGCAACTTTGCGCTGGAGCCAGGCACCGTCTTTGGGCATGTAGGGCGGGTGCTCGGAAAGATCCTGGGGCGCGACAATGTACGAAACCTCGGGAAGGTTTCCATTGTATGCATCCTCGTAGAACTTGTCAAGGCCAGGGAATGAAACCGCTTGCTTGGCGAGCTGCTCCTTGTGCTTGGCAGCCTCTTGATACTGAGCCCACTCGACCAGCGTGTCATCGCCAAAGTTGTCAAAATCTTGATACACCTGGAAGGAGATGCTTGACTCGTACAGGTACTCGGGCACTGTCTTCCAGCGCAAAGGTCGGCACGAGAAAGGGCTGCCATCGTCTGCGGTAAGACACTTGGGATCCACATTGTTGTCAATGACGGGCCCACCCATTCTGTGGCCGTTTCCGCCCGTGACGCTGCCATTCACATTGATTGTACCAGAAAACCACGAGACACGATTTGGGTCCGTGGACGAGATAATAGACTCATAGTAGGAGTCGCCCACGGTAAAGTTGCCGGCAAGGCTGTACTGGATCGGCAAGTCTTCGCGGCGGAAGTAGCCAATGCTGTACGGCGTGTTTGCAACGACCCACTGATCGATCTCGCCCTCGTTCCAAGCCGCATGGTTCTCACGCCAATCATTGGTTCCGGCAAGCATGCATTGCGTCTTTTCATTCCAGTCGCCGCCCTGGTAGTTCAAATGCCACGGCAGCAGCTCCACAACTCCTTTCGGCGCCGGCTCCTCTTTCGCAGAGTGGTTCACGGGCTGGTGGAATACATTCTTTTTCGAGTTCTTCGACACATGCACATTGGGATCTTGGAACCCACGCACACCAGCCATCGTGCCAAAGTAATGGTCAAACGAGCGGTTCTCCTGCATAAACAACACAATGTGCTTAATATTCTTTAGCCCGTCCTCGCGGCTGGCTGCACATTCGGCAACCAGCACACTTGCAATACACAGCTGCCAAAAAACACTACGCATTATCGTAGGAGTGGGGGAGCGGCGTTCATCGCGCTACATTTTATAGTCCGCACAAGCCAACGTAGGCTGTTTGCTGCTTCGTACACGTGTGGAGAAAAATTGTGTGGAGAAGGCGCGTGGGTAATTGACAGGGTTTGGTTGGCCAACGCATGCTCGGAATAGGCACAGGGGCTGAAACTGGTTACCTGTACATGGGCGGCACAGGTGGCGCAGCCTGCAGCAGTGCTGGCTGCTCGGCAATGGCCATAGCCATGCCGCTGAGCAAGTGAACGAGCATATGGCAGTGGAATGCCCAAACACCCGGGTTGTCCGCTTTCCAGCGAATCACGGCATGGCCCAAGGTCGGTACGAGGACCGTGTCGCGCTTCATAGTTCGCTGTAGATCATACACCTGGCCCACGTCCTCGTACAGATTGTAGCCACCAAAAGCGGGATCGACCTCATCGGTCTCCATGACCCAGAACTTGTGGCCATGCAGGTGGAATGGATGTGGGGAGTCATCCTGGTTGTTGATCACCAGCTCGAACACGACGGGCTTGCTAGGGTGTGGACTCACAACAAGCTCGTGTTCCTCGAAAACTACATCCTGCGCGCGCCATTCGGCGGGGTCCGTCGTGTTTGCATGCGCAATGCGATGCAATAGTGGCGCTCGTTGGTGGCCTGCGGCATTGGAGCGCCACGTTGACTGATTCATGTATGCCATCGGCACGATATGCCACTTTTCCAGGGCAGGTACCGTGACGTACACTGTTTCTCGCACGTCTCCATGTGCGAGATGCAGTTCGGGAGCTGGGTCAGGCACCAGTGGCACCAGCGCTCCTGGCTCGAGGTCATGACACGGCTCAATCGGGATTGGTGCATCAGTCACGTTGGGGCTCCATGCGCTTGATTGAGGAAGCAATACCGCATCAACGCTGCGTCGTGTCTCTTGGTTTCGTGCTACATGCAGGGCCATCGCATCGCGTCCTTGCACGCCGCGGCGAAGCGGAGAGAGCCACCCACCGACTGTATCCCGCGCGGACGGCACTGACTGGTAAGCAATAATTGCTTTTGTCACCAAATTCATCACCGGGTTCATGTACTGAAAGCACTCGGCAGACATTTCAGCGCGCATCCACGCCCGGTCGACCGAATTCACACGGTTGAGGAGCACCGAGTAGCGTTGGCCAGGCGCAATGGGAAGTCGGTGCACTGTGATAGGTTGCACCAGCGTGCCGTCTGCCTCTATCACCGTCAGGGTATGTCCATCGACAGAAAAAGTCTCATCGGCTAAGGAACCGACATTGGCAATGCGAAGTCGATAGCGACGGTCTTGCTGGAGCGTAAAGATAGTATATTCGCCCACAGACTCGGCGCCAAGTGGATCCGCGGGGCATGGCACCTGCGTAAGCCGGCTATGCTCGCAGCTAAAGCGGCTTCGGCCGTTAATAAGTCCGCTCGCAGGGACGGGCTCAGCCTTTTGCAGCCAACGCGAAATGTAGTACGAAAAGAAGACAGGCCCCAGCTCGTGGAAATGGTCGCCGACGGCAACGGCCACCTCTTCGTCCCAGTGCAGCGGCACCGACGCATTCTGTGCTATACGCTGCAAAAGCTTTGGTTCATACTCGCGTGCATGAACAATGAGCATACCCCACAGCCCGTCTGCGCGAGAAGCGCCGGCATGCGAATGGTACCAATGGGTCCCGACATCCTCTTTGTGAATCCGGAATCGATACAAGTGCTCTTCGCCACGCGAAATGGCAAAAGAAGTAAAGCCAGGCGCACCGTCCATGATTTGCGATCCACGCATAGACAGGCCGTGCCAGTGAAAAGCGACTTGCGTTTCCGTGCCGTTTGGCATCACGCGGCCCATTTGGGACGACATGGGCGGCTTGGGGAGCGTATAGTCGTCAAAGATGGCGTTTTTCACACGGACTGAAACAGTGTCGCCCTCATTTGCTTGTATTATTGGGCCAGGGAAGGCTCCATTGATGGTGTACATGAGACGCGGAATTCCGTCCGGCGCTAGCTCTTTGCGCTCAATCGTCCAGTCAAAGAACCGCTCTTGCGGCGGTGCGTTTGCATTATGGCCGCGGTCCATGGCAAGCGGTCCGCTCGTTACAAAAGGCGTGCTTTGCCAACGAATGCCAGCAAATCCTATGTGCAAGGCATGCTCGGCGCCGAATGCTATGCGCAATGCTGCATTTGCCCACAGGAAGCAAGCAATGGCCAGGCCAGACGCAACCGCGAGTACGAGAAAAAATGAGTGCAGCGCGCGCCGTTTGGCGACCAACATGGTCAGAAAAAATGACTAATAGCCAGCAGACGTTGGCGCCCTATCGCAGATCCGACCCTTTTTTTGTATCGCGCAGCTGCGTCATTTTTGCCTCGTTGTAAACTGAAACGTTTTAGGTGCACGTGCGAGGCTCGCATTTGCGCACGCATGGTCTGTGTGCTTAATTTCTGGACAGTGCACCCAGCAATGTGTGTGGAGTGACTAATCAGTCGGAAGGCATTTCCAACGCCCTGCGCCGACGCTAATTTATATCGAATGCACGTTCCACTCGCGTAAATTGTCTTGCTGCCAAAAAAAAAAAACAAGGACACAAAACGCTAATTGCATGAAAGAGCGAATGTATTTTGACACTGGGGCCGCGTAGCACCATGTTCTTTAGCTTAATTTTATAAAGTATCGTTGCGCTTATCTTTGCTGGCGTTCTTTCTCTGATCCAAAAGTCGTTTTCCGCTTTTGTTATTGTGTACAGTAGGCTCTGGACTTTGTACTTGCACAGATATTCGCTATGTAATTAGCATACGCACATTCATCACAAACGCATTTAAAACGCCGCGGCGCATTTAACCCTCATTTTCGAGCAAGAATTGTTCCATGTGGCATCATAAACCAGCCGTACGGCGATTCTACCCAGCGCTGCCAAGCCGCAGACATGGCCTCCAGCTTCTTGTGTGTATATCCGCGCGCTTTGGCTTGGTCATTGATACTGGACGTCAAAATGCGAGTACCCCACATTCCACCCCAATATTCACGACTCTCGGTCGTAGCAAAACACCATGTCGATGCACCAGGCTCCACATCGGTGAATCCAGCTTCCATAGCCCAATAGAGAAGCCGTCGCCCTGCATTTGGTTCTGCGCCATTACTCCGTGCTACCGTTTGAAACATTTGGCTCCATTCTTCCAAAAGCGCATCCTCCGGGAACCAGGAAGCCACGCCAAAGTCTGTATCGCACGCGGCAACAAGTCCGCCTTGCTTGGTAACTCGGCGCATCTCGCGAAGCGCCACGATAGGGTTTGCCACATGTTGGAGAACTTGGTGCGCATGCACCACATCGAAAGCATTATCGTGGAACGGCAGGGCATGCACATCTCCAATAGCCGTATCGATATCGACGCCCTGCCGCGCAGCTTCTTGAAGCGTCAAATCCATGGCCTCTTTAGATATTTCCAAGCCCGTTACTCGAGCAACAAGCGGGACAAAGTCAAGTGTGATCGTCCCTGCACCCGAGCCAATATCGAGCACAGACATCGACTTGTTCAAGTGGGGCAAAAGGTACTTTGCAGAATTTTCTAAAGTGCGCCATCGATGACTCTTAAGTACAGATTCGTCGTAGCCATTAGTGTATATCGTTTGCTTCGATGGCTCAGACATGATGGATGTGTTGACAAAAAATGATGCGCACGCCGAAAAGTGTTTCGTAATTTCATGCAACACTTACGGAAAATACTTCACTGCGTAATGTTGGTACGATCCTGCTGCCCGTTGTGCCAGCGTAGACTCACTTTTCATACAGCTATAAAACCCAACAAAGCAGATCGATTATACAAAACACGACCGATCGATATTTCCTTCCTATAAAGTCACACTACGCATCATTTATTTGTAAGCAAGAATCGCTGCGTGAGGAACCATAAACCAGCCATACGGCGTATCCTTCCAGCGCGCCCATGCCTGGGAGATGTCCTCCAGCTTTTGCTGAGATACGCCACGCGATCTTGCCTGTTCAGCAATACTGGAATCGAGGATGCGTCTCTCCCACATGCCTCCCCAATAATCGCGCGTCGGCTGCGTGGCAAAGCACCAAGACATGGCACTTGGCTCAATATCCGTGAATCCTGCCACCATGGCCCAGTACAAAAGCCTGCGTCCAGCATCTGGATGCCCGCCATTGGAGCGTGAAATATCAAGGTACAGTTGCCGCCATTCGCTCAGCAAAGGGTCCTCTGGAAACCACGCAAACACTTCGTAGTCGCTTTCGCGTGCAGCAACGACGCCACCAGGCTTCACCACACGTCGCATCTCTTTTAGTGCAAGAATAGGATCGGCGACATGCTGCAACACCTGATGTACGTGAACCGCGTCAAACGTATTGTCCGCAAACGGGAGCGCATGGACATCGCCAAGAGCAAAGTCCATTTCCACGCCGTTGCGTTGAGCCTCTTGCCGTGTCAAATCCAAAGCTTCTTTTTTGAGCTCCAAAGCAGTGACAGAGGCAACAAGCGGGACGAAGCCAGTGGTAATCGTGGCTGCACCAGACCCCACATCCAACAAGTGCATCGATTTGTTGAGATGAGGGAGCAAATACCCTGCTGAGTTTTCGGCCGTTCGCTGTCGATGGCTCGCCAAAACAGAATCGCTGTACCCGTGCGTGTACATAGTTTGGCGTACCGGCCCCGTCATGGTGGGCAAAATAAAAAGTTTGTTGGCCTATGACTGGTCGTTACGCTGTTGCGCACGGACCATGTTCATTGGTAGCCTTTTTTGGATTGCTATGAAATCCCAACACGCCATGCACCGTCCGCTCCTGTATAGACACGACATATGCATCCACAGTGTCGCCAAACAAAGCACTCGACTCCACGGCCTCCACCTCTGCATCTGCAGTGCCCACAGTAATATGCATTGTTTTGTGCGTCGTGAGCGAGAGATCCTGGAACGGCGCATCCGCATGCATTCCGCCAACTTTGAACGCCATAACACGGTCGTTCCAAGCAAGTTGCGTAAGCGTCAAGAAAAAGCTCGGTCTATCATGAACACTGCGCGTCGCTAACGAAAATAGCGTATCCCAATGCGCATCCACGTACGCTGCTGAATCCATTTGATGGACCAACGTAATGTGTGGCCGCGCGACTGCGCGGCCCTTTTCCTTGATTGCAGATAGCAACGTATGTGCGCTTGTGTATGGCGCTGTAGCAGGCAGCGTATCAAGTACTTGCATCGCAACTTCCACAGCATCCAAGTGCACAAACACGGCAATGTACGAAGAAGGATGTACGGTATAGTCCGGCACGCTGCTCTTGGGCACTGTGCTCGGCAGCGGCTTGCGCACAGCTGGAACATACGATTCTGCAGCGCAGAGTGCGGCGTCGATTGACTCTTGCGGCGGACGTTGCAGCCCTAGCATCGGACACAAACGGTCCAAAATTCGGTCGAGACTTGCAGGAAGAGCATCGCCCAGATCCAGCCAGATAAGCTCGTCGATTTGGTCGTCGGACGAATTCCCAGAGCTGCGGAATGTTTGCATATCCTTAATAAACCGCGTGAGAATGCCTTTATACTGGAACTCCTCCCCAGGCTCTACACGCAAACACTGATGCCGATTTCCCCGGCGCACAATACGAACCGCACAGATATGTAAAATCGACGAAAGTGACAGCCCTTCTAAACGCCAACAAAGTGCGACGGTGCGTATGCGCGGACCCCGCGTTGAGCCACTTTCTCCCTTCTTGGGCCCACTCATTCGACGTACCAAGTCAACCAGCTCGTCACGGTGCTGAAGCAAATGATTGTTCCTGTCTGCAATCACGACACCGCTCTTGTCGAATGCCGACTCAACAAGCTTGAGAAATGCAGGTCCTGTCCGTTTGTTCTGCACATCGTCGCTCTGTGCATGCGCCCAAGAAAACAAGTGTGTGAGCGCAACTCCCAGCGCAGTCTTTCCACTTCCCGGCACAGCGATTGGAATAAGCAACGTTTTTTCAAAAGGCCTGTCATCGGTTCGCAAGTCTCGCGCAGCCTCGCCCCCACGAAGCTGTAGCTGTGCTTGACCTTGAGGTGTTTCCAAAAAAGCAAGAAACTTTTCACGCAACGCAATGATGCCGTGCCCTTCGTGAAACGCAGTAAACAGCGCTGGCTCTGCCTCAATTTCACGTTCACAGTTACCATACAAGCGGTCGTACACCCATTGGACATACAAATGCGTTTCCGGACGCTGCGAGCGAGGCAGCGGCATGCACGGTTGTGCTGTACCACGAGCGATTTCTGCTTTGGCACGTTCCTTTTCCCGCCGTTGATGGTAATGCTGGAGTCGCTTCTGCACACGTTTCAGCTCCTTTTTGCTGATCTTTTCCGCGGCAAAATCGCGCTCGGCTTGGGCGACATGGTCATGGAGCGAAGAAACCACATCGGCATCGTCCTCTTTGTTTTCCAAAAAAGTGGTCTCCACAATGCCAGCAACCGCATCGGCACGCAGATTGTTCCAGCGGTCTCGCTCGCTAAGCATAGTTCGTGTCAATTCGCGCCAGTCGCGATACATGAGGTACGGCTCGTCAAATTTGATTTTGTAAAACCACGTTTGCCCCGGCTTGTACGGAGGTTGCACAGCATCTGTGCTACGCACTACTTCGTTTCGCATCTTTGTGCGCACCACGAATCCTTCCATAGGCTCGCCATGCAATGAGCCCGTCTTGCCAACTTCAGACGCAAATGCATCCACCTCGGCGAGGGTAGCAAAGGTGCGGAAACGCACAGGGATAAATCCCCACATTTCTGCAAAAGCTTGCACTTCTTCCATTGTGCGTGTGGCAAAGTCGACGGCGTTTGCGTTCAGGCCATGTAGATGAAGTCCTGTTCGGTCCTGGGGGTATCGTAGTACATGCTCCTCGAACTCGTCATCGCAAAGCTCCATTACAGCAGTCTCATCCCTGTCCCAGAGCTCTCGAGCAAGCTGTGCCTCGGACCGCCCGCTGCGCGCCAAGTGGCGCTGCAGCCACACTCGGCCCATTTCAGCATGACTCATTTTTTCCTCCTCGGCAGCGCGGTTTCCAATGGCATGCTTTGAGGTGACGACAAGCCGTTCCTGCGTGAGTGCAGCGACAAAAACAATACACCCATTCTCTTTGTAAGATACAATGTATGGCCCGGTGGAAAATGCTTTAATCGCTGCAGGCTGTGTCCATGCAAGCTCGCCGACATTGAAAAATTTATCGTAGCCACGCACGAGAATACGCTGGTGGTCTTCACCGTTGGGCCCTGTCACTTGTTCTGTAAACAGCCCACGAGCAAGAGTGGGGAGCTCGTTGCTATCCTGGCTGAACTGTCGGTAGGCAAACTCTTGTGCTTTCCAAGAAAGAATAGCATGCTCTTTGGGGTCCACTGCATTGCTTCCTACAGTGTACAGAGTGCATCGAACTAAAGGCTTTGTTAGCGTTGTGGTTGCTGCACTGTGTAGCTGCGCAACAAACTTGTCTACGCGCGCATCCGCTGAGCGCAGTGCCGCGCGCGCTTGGCACATGAGAAGGATCAGCCAAGCGGCGAACGTTTGCGAAACGATACGTTTACGTTTACTAATTATCCTCAGACCATCATGAAAGAGCCTCGCGAAAGTGGGGAAAGTACGCACAAACAACACAGCACAGAGGAGCGTCGCACGCATAGGCATGGAGACGAGCGGGAGACTCGCCACAAACGGCATGAGCACCGACACAGCGAGCATCGACGTGGCGAACACCGACGTGGCGAGCATCGGCATGGCGAGCACCGACGTAGCGAGCACCGACGTAGCGAGCACCGACACAGATCGCGCTCGCCACGTCGCGTAAGCTCTCCACACGACCGATATGAGAGCAGCAGTGCACTAGATACACCTACAGTGCCGTCCAGTGCCGGTCCACATTTCGAGCGCTCCGGCCTGCTTGCAAAAGAAAGTAACAGCATGAACGGCGTCGCACTCAAGTACCATGAGCCGCCAGAAGCAAAGAGACCAAAGCATACATGGCGTATGTATGTGTTTAAAGACGGAAAAGAAGTTGGTATGTGTACCGTTGCTAACAGCAGATATGGTTCTGCTTGGACGCCAGTCATGTTACCTCCTTGGAAGAGACCGAGCCGTGGTCGATATACCTACCGAGCACCCCTCTTGCTCGAAGCAGCACGCTGCCGTTCAATTTCGCCAAGTCACGCAGCGCAATGAGTTTGGCGATGAGCACCGCTATGTACAGTACGTCGACTTTCCCCTCACAGTAGACCATTTCTCATTGATCTCGACTCGGCGAATGGCAGTACCGTCAACGGCGACGAAATTCCCAAATCGCGCTACTTTGAACTTCGCTCCGGCGATACGTGCCAGTTCGGGGCAAGTGTGCGTGAGTATGTATTCCTCGACGAGACAGCAGCGCCGTAGTGTCTACCGTGTCGAGCTTAGTCATCGACCCAAGCGTGTGCTCACCATGCCGTACCGCGTTGAGTACGCGAGTTCAGGGCGTGCCAAGTGCCATGGTCCGCAACCGTGTGCGGGCAGCAAGATTGAAAAAGGCGAGATGCGGCTCGGTGTGATTGCTGAAATTATGGGACACACGGTACGTCATTCTAGACAGCTTACCGTAGTCGATGGTTTGGCGCCACTGGGGATGGTACGCATGCGCACGACTAACAGCAGCACTACAGACCGTGTGCTAAAAAATGTGATCGAAGCGATTGGAGATGCGCCAGAGCTTGTACGTGATTCGCTTGCTGATGCCAGGATGGATTTGAGACGCTGTACCCCCTGGACCAAAAAAATGTCATGGCGGCATTTAAGCAGGGTCATCTGCGCGAGGAAGACGTGACTCCAATTTTGCGCGAACAGCAAGAGGTGCGTGAGGCAAGGCGGGCTGCAAATGAAGAGGATGGCAAGTCATGGGAGCGCAAGCCACGACGGAGCCGCAAGAAGAAGGATGAGCTCGTGGATGAGGATACGAGACAGTCTACCGATGACGACGAAGACGCGCTTGTCAATATAGATGGGCTTGACGATATGCCTGCAAAACGCAAGCGCAAGCCTACACAGCACTATCGCCCGTCGCCACGCAAAAAGCGGGGTAGGGTGGTCATGCAGGAAGACACGGAGAGCGATATGGACAGCATCGAAGATGAATCTGACGTGACTGAAGATTCTGCTAGCGACGATTTTGAAGGCTCTGATGAAGATGAAGATGAGTAGATACTATCGTATACGGCACGACCATGGAAATTGTTGCGAGCACACGACACGCTTGCTGGATTCTGACGACGTGTGCTGCTGCATTGCTGAGTGTAAATTTGCACCGTTTATAAGAGCAAACCCATATAACTTCGCGTTGTAAAAGACTTCGATGTATGTCGCGACGCGCATGTCTAGTGATGTGAAAGCGCAACGTTGACGTTTTAAACATGCACTCCACACCTTTAAAGACCAACGTTTTCTTGTGTAAACGTGAGATTAAACAGCTAGCACTTAGGGCATCCCTACTAGATGCTAAGAAGCACGCACGCCGAAGCGTGACGCCACGCTACTGCTCCAGCGATGCTGGGCACCAGAAGCAAAGCCTTTCGACGCACGGCCCATGTCACGTGCGTAGGATGCATCGGTGACGACAAAAATTTGCGGGTTGCCATTTACGATGGGAGTACTTGGCTTGACGCGCTGGGCAAACGATTCGGAGCGCTTGATTTCCAGTCAGTTGACATTCCCGGTGCCCGAAGGTTCTAGCGAGTCGCTAGTGGATGGCGAGCCGGCGGATCTCGGTCCCAAAGGTGACTGGCTCGTCATTGACGCCTGGGCCTGGATCCACTACGCGTGGCACTCTATGAACGCCAACGTGTACCAGGGCGGTTCTTTTGTTGAGTTCCGTCTGATCCTGAATGCATGGATCGATACATTGGAGGCTGCTGGCTTTAAGATCATTGTCGTGATTGATGGTCCTCGCCTGCACCAGAAACTCGGCGCGACGCTAAACCGAACGCAGAACTATGTGCGGATGAACGTAAAGCTGATGCGCGCAGGCCCAAAGCTGCGTGCGGACCCAGAGTTTGAGAACGGCCGCATTTTGCCGCCTGGCCCGTCCGATTGTCTGTTCAGTGTGCTCGATGCGCGCAACATTGAATGCAAGGTCGGTGCGGAGGAAGTCGATTCCGAGATCGCGCAGATTGCAAACGAGCGTGGTGGATACGTAATGAGCCGCGACTCTGACTTTTTGATTCTCGGTGGAAACACGCCGCAGTGCAAAGGATACATCCCCTTTAGCTCGGTCGAGTTCGTTGCACAGGAAATCGGCGGGCAGCCCGAGGCGCCGCCCGCAGATGACGACGATGGATTTACAACCGTATCTACCGCAAAAAGCAAGCGCGACAAGAAGCAGCAGGCTGCCGCCAAGCTTGCCAACCTCCCGCACCTTTTGCGCACGCCCGTACTTCCCGGTCAGCGCGCGACACTGAAAGAGACCTCTGTGCGCTTCCGTTGCTTCTCCTCAGCCAAGTGCGCCTCGCAGCTGCAAATCCCCATGAGTCTTTTGCCTGTATTGGCCGCACTAGTCGGCACGGAGAACAGGTCTGGCGAGCAAGTCGAATTGTATAACACGGTGTTTCACGGCGTCGCGAATCGAATGCCGGTCCTTGCCTCCACACTTGCGGAGCAGTACGCCGCAATCAAGGCCGAGGATGCGTCCGGCGCAAAAGACGCGCCGCAGCCTGCTGCCGAGGGTCCCGATGAGAGCGAGCATGAAATCGACACTCGCGATCCAGTCTTACGCCTGCTGACGCGCTGCTTTGATGCCGTTGTGCAATATGGCCGCAAGCGCCGTGGCGCGCATATCCCCGTATCATGGGCA
The DNA here is from genome assembly GCF_029542925.1 of Malassezia vespertilionis. Classification (NCBI taxonomy): domain Eukaryota; kingdom Fungi; phylum Basidiomycota; class Malasseziomycetes; order Malasseziales; family Malasseziaceae; genus Malassezia; species Malassezia vespertilionis. The sequence goes on along the minus strand of NC_079255.1, from coordinate 406,971 downwards.
ATGCGCCAGAGCGTAGTGATAAGCATGCATGCCGTAGCGCTTGTTTTCATGCCCGGGAAGAGCGACGAGGCGATCGACCGTTTCATGAAAAAATCCGATGTACATGCCCTTGAAAAGTACCAACTTGCATACTGGGCGCGCCAATTTGACCAGGTGCTTGTCTCTGTTCTTTTGGAACGTATCTATATTGCCCGCGTCTACCTGGAAGAGCCTGATGAACCGTCGTCGCAGCGCGCTGTGGTGCGGCCGCTGCGCTCCTTCATTTGGTCTGCCATACTAGCTGTATGGCTCGCAGCGCACCCCGACGAGGAAGTGCAGCCAGAACTTGCGGAACAAGTTGCTCAAGTTTCGTTGGATGGTGCTAAGGAAGAGGAAGACGACGACGAAGAGGTGGAGGTGGAGACAGAAAAGGTAGAGGGAGAGGAGGAAGAGGAAGAGGAAGAGGAAGAGGAAGAGGAAGAGGAAGAGGAAGAGGAAAAAGAGCAGATTTCTAAAGACGATGCTGCACTAGCCGCGCTTCCCAAAATCACCGAATACACCCGCACTGAATACTCTTTGCGTAAAGAGGATGTGCCTGTACTCCCTCTCCCTGAACTTATTGAGACGATTTCAAGTCGCACGCACCTTCCCATCCCTGCAGAGCTCGGTCCGCTAGTTGAGTCGTACGCCAGCGCAAAAGACAGCGGCAGCGAGCCGCAGCCCGTGCATGTGCCGGAGCTACCTGAAAATGTACGCATGCAACTGTGGCTTTATGCGCACTACGCAGCCATCCCCCAAATGGACCAGCTGCCGAGAGATATGTGGCCCCTTGCCGCCACGTTGCGCTATGCAATTGTAGCCAACCGTGAGCGGCTTGGCTCAATGCGCACCAAGCACAACTGGACATTGCAGGAAGTAGAGGCTGCTGTATACACCGCCTGTGTCACACGCAAGCTGTACAAAGACGCCACGCCCGAAGAGCACCAAGCAGTCGTCGATGCATACGCGAGAGGCTCGCCGCCGAACCGTAGCATCAGCTTGAGCACCATGCTTGGATTTACGCTCGAGACCAGTGTGATGCTCACACAGGCTATGCTTTTGTGCGACAAGCTTCCCAACGCATGTACTCTTTTTGAAGCGCCCATCTTCCACGCCCGCCTCAGCGAGCAGCTCGATGAGTGCAGCCAAGAGACGGCGTGGAGGCAATTCGAAGACAAGGAGCTCCACGACCGCGTGCTTGCCGTTGTCCTTGAAGGAATCGAAGACCGCATCGGACGTACGCGCGCCCGTCAGGCCACGACACAGCGCGCCGCGCCCTCCCGCCAGCGCAGACATCTTGGCCTGCTCTCCGAAACAATGCTGTAGTTTGTAGTTTCTGCATGCCCGATCACCCGATCACCCGATTGCTTACATGGCCGCTGCATGCCGCCCGTCTCTGCCTCTTTGCATGAATTCTGGCGCGCAGCGCGCCGAGTCGCGCTGGTACTGCCCCCCCTCGCCTGATTTCGTCGCAAATGTGGGCGAGGAATTGGATTCGCTAACGCTGGAAGATATTCATATCGGCAGCAATGACGAGACGCCCGTTTGGTCGCCGCGTCAAGCGCCGCAACTTGATCACATCGACTCGGAAGGCGAGGAGGAGCCGTTCGACGAGGACGAGGAGGATATGCATGCTTCGGGAATTCCTGCTGCACGTGGACATCTTCTGGATGCTCGGTACGTACCACAGCGAGGCTCACCACAGCGAGGCTGACACGCCTGCATTCCGAGCCGCGGTGCTGGCCATGTTTTCCACAACGCTTGCGCTTCCGGGATGGGACGCGGCGCATGTACAAGCACAGCTCTTGCCGCTGCACCCTGACCATGTGCATTTGAAACGTATTAGCGGCGCATTCACCAACGCCGTCTTCTTTGTCAGTTACAAGGATGTGCGCTTCCAATGCGCGCAGCCGCCAACGCTGCTTTTGCGCGTGTACGGGATGGGCAGTGGGGCGCTTTTATCGCGTCGGTCTGAGTTGCTAGTTTTGCATACGCTCTCAAGTCTGTACAAGATCGGTCCCCATATTCTCGGCACGTTTGCCAACGGGCGCGTCGAAGAGTTTTACCAGTGCCATGCGATTGGCCCTGAAGGCATGCGCGATTTCGGTGCCAACGGCGTAGAGGGCATTGCACACTGGGTTGCACGTAGAATGCGCGAGCTTCACGAAGTCCCGCTCGATGTGATGCGCACGGTGCTCGAGCAGGGCGACCTCAAGGCGCCTTCGGCCAAAGGATTCGGCCGCGGCATTGAGAACAGTATCATGGCATCGAGCCATCATCCGCGGCCGCGCAGAGTGCAGCACGGCCCGAGTTTGCAGCCCATGTCGCCTCAGTGGAGCTACAGCCGCTACGCGCATCCGAGCCCGCCGTTTTTCTCGCGCACAAGAAACATGTCTACCATGTCGTTTGATTCGCTCGCCACGAGCTACGACTCGCTGGCCATGAGTGTGCAAGGAACACCCGCAAATGCACTCAGTCCGCACCAGGAAGCGTGTGTCGATGTGCGCATGTCGCCTTTGGCGCTCGAGCCGTCCCTTTCTCCGCCGCGAAATGTGCACGGGCCGTATCCTGGCGTTTGGCGCCGCTTGAAGCGCTGGATGCGCGAAGCAAGCAAAGTACTCGAGCTCCTCAATGTTTTTCTTACGACGGCAGAAGGGCGCGCCGCTAGCCGCGCGCTCAAACTTCCCGAATCACTCCCCGTTGCATACGAGCCGAATAATACGCCGCAGTATACGACCCAGGATATACGTTCCACAACGACGCACTTTGATGATTTGTACCGCACGGTTAGGGCGATGGATCTTCCGCGCCTCTGTGTCGAGATCATGCAATTTAAGGCATACGTGCGTGGCTGGGAGCGTCGCGAAGGCAAGTCGCGGCGTGTCTTTTGTCACAACGACTCGCAGTACGGAAACCTTCTCAAGCTCGATTTTGACGAGGATGGAGAACTGCCCGCGATGGCGTCAGGAATGCCGCGCGCAGAGCTAGGCCAACTAAGCCCTGCATCTGGTGCGCGTCGCCGCTCCCGCTCTCGGGCTCGCGGCGCTCCGCCGTACGAGCGTTTGGTTGTAATTGACTTTGAGTATGCAAGTCCGAACCCGCGTGCGTACGACATTGCGAACCATTTCCACGAATGGTGTGCAGACTACCACGACATGCATAATCCATGGAGCTTGACAATGCACCGCAGCTACCCAACACAGGAGGAACGACGTCGCTGGCTCACTGCGTACGTTGAGCAGGGCCGTACGATGAGCAAACGCGGCAGTGCGCCATCAAAGCTCGGCGAAGCGGAGCCTGTACTTGGGATCGCCGAGATGGAATTACCGCCATCGGTGATCAGCGAAGGTATACCGTCGTTGGATGCCAAGGTTGCTGCAGACGTCGATCGTTTGGAGCAGGAAGTTTATGTATGGTCTCCTGCGACCCACGCTGTATGGGGCCTTTGGGGAATAGTTTTTGCGCGTGGAAGTGTCGAGCGTATGATCAATGAGGTGCGCAGCTATGTATACCCTGGCGAAGATGGCGAATTGGTGTATGCGCCGAACATGCCAGAAACACAGCAGGTGCATGATCAAGGCAGTGCGGAAAACTTTGATAATTTACGGTACGCGCTCGGTCGCGTTGAACTCTTTCGAAAAGAGCTCCGGGAGCGGCATGTGGAAGTGTAGCTATGGTAGCGCGAATGTGGAAAAACTGTATTTTGGAGGCATTGTGTAGACAAAAGCTGGTGTGTAGCTATGTGTTCCAGTCTCGGAGCGTCGCGTGTTGGCAGAAAAGAGTCGATTGGTACAAACACGTTATACGGCCACCCCACCCTCACTGTATCTGGGCAGGAGTCTCTTCTGTGCTGCCGTTTGCAGATTTCTTAGGTGACTGCTCCTTTGCAGGCTCACTGCTCTTACTCGGCACATCGTCGTCGACATCGTCGATGGTAGAGCCCGTCATGCTCGCTGCAGAAGCTGTGCCGTTCTTTGCTGCGTCTTTCGCAACAAGCTGCATAATCACGTCAAATACCTCCTTCGGCACTGCCTTTTGATAAATCATGACCAGCTCAACCGGCGCGGGGTACACCTTGAGCGCCTTGAAAAAGGCCATGGCAGCAGGCACATGGTACGAAGGTCCTTGCGCAAACAAAGCCTCTCCAACCGCGACCTGTTCCATGAAAAAGCTCTCACGCTCCTGTACGCCCGCAGGCAGCACGCCTGGCTTTGTCACGTCTTCCACAGCCTGGTCCATCACCGCCTCCTGCTCCTGCGCCTGCATTTTTTGCTCGCGCTTCGCAGCCTTGTCAAGACTCTTCGATTGCTTGCGCAGCTGCTTGCGAAATTCAGGATTATTCCTCCTCTTGTAGTCAAAGTATACAGCATATCCTAAAGTCACAGCACCGATCGTAAGCGCAGTCACCGAAAGCGTTGTGGTGAGCTTCATCGTCCAGGAGCAAGCCTCTCGAGGCGCTGCTTCTCCCGAAATCACGTGCGACGCTTTGGCCAGCGCGTGGCGCTCCTTTCCCCGGCGCACCATGGGTACAAACCCGTTCCTGCGCGTGCCGCCAAAGCCTATTGCGCAGCGCTTGCCCAACAGGCATGCAGATACAAGTGAATCCAGCACTGCGGATGTATTGGGGGAGTGTGAGCTGACACCGTTGCGTGCACACTATCTAAAAAAGACACTTGTCTCGCTCCAACTCCAGCGCGAGCTTGCACTTGCGATGCAGGGTGACGTGCTCGGTCAGCTTGGCCCGCCGTTTAAGCAGACACCAAATGCGCCGCAGGTAGATTTGCCTTTTCTGCGCCACTTTCTGCACAAGTTCGTGCTAACATTCCCATTTTTCGTGCGCGCACCGCCCGATTTCTTTTCCACCAAAGTGCAGGCATTTGTAGAGCGGCTTGTCGCGCACAAGATTGTGGTGATTGACGAGGCGACTGGGGACTCGGCGCGTCTCCCCAATATTCTGTCGCGCTTTGAAAGGTATGCGTGCCTGCTCATGAGTTCCGCTTTGCACGTTCCTGGCGGCGAGGAAGTTGTGCACATTACCGAAGAAGACAGGCAAAAGATTGTATCGATGGAGAAGCACCGTTTTGCGGCGCAAAATGCCGTGCTTAACCAGCATGCCGCCGAAGCGCTCAGCGTGAATATCGCGTCCGTGCGCACGATCCGAGATCGAGGAATGCTTCGGAGCCGAGAGCACGACGAATTCATCTTGTGTACTCATACTAACAACGGTGAGCAGGTATTTGTTGCGCGGCGCTACTGTGACTTTCAAAATTTACATCTCACGCTGCGCGCGACGTTGCCTGCGAATGAGATTCCTGGCCCCCCACCCAAAGATCGAACCGCAACGACCGTCTCTCAGGCGGTTCGTCATGACAGCCCCACAGTCCTGCCGCGCGAGCGCAATCGACTTACGTTGCGTGCGTACATGCATGGCTTGATGGGTGTCCCTTCCGTAGCGGACAGCGACGCAATGCGCGACTTTCTCCTAAAAAACCCCATCACGCTCACCGCACAAGAAAAAGCCGACGCTGAAGCGCGCCGCCGCGCCGATACGATCCGCGAAGAAGAGCGTGCACGATTTGCCTCCGACACTGCGGTGCGTGTGCAGGAGCTGCGCAAGCATATTGGCGACTTCAAGGCGGAGCTCATGCAGCCAGACGGATTGAGCCACATGTTTAGCATCATTCGACAGTGCCCCCGCGCTTCTGATTTGCCCCCGCGTTTTCGTGTCATGCTCGATTGGGCCGAGTCGTCCATGGCTGCGGGTCTGTTTAGCATGTTTGTTGGGAGCGACACCGCATCGCAATCCTTTGCGAACCTGAAATTGATCCATGGAATGATGCCCTACTTTATGATTCGAAGCATTCTCCGCATTTCCAATCCACTCGCTATGATTCGCTCTCTCCTAGACCTGTTTCTCGTGCAACCCTTCGGGCAAAAGAGTCTGCTCCAGCGCATGTTTACCGGCCAGCTCCAAGAGGAGATTAACGAGCTGAGCGCGATGGGAAAAGGCGTCCAGGCCAAGGTCCAGGACATGACGCTGATCCAAAAGATGGATGAGTTTGTGGCGCTCCCTTGGGAAGCGCAAAATGCGCTTGCCAAACAGGCTGCACAAGAGCGCATCGATTTGGTGACTGCCATTATGCGCTCGCCCATTGGCTGTGATTTGCAGCGGCTCCAAGTCCATCGTATTGTGTTGGCCAGTCGTGCATACGAGCAGTTTAAGCGGCGACGCAGCGCCGCTGAAGCATGCGGAAGCGAGCAGGTCCAGCCAGACAATGACGACGCGTGGCTTTATGAAGACTTGCACGTTTACTTAAATCTTACGCGCACGATCCGCGACAAGGAGCAGCTTATTGCGCTCGTATTCGACAGCGCGACAACCGAGTTGGCCAAAGACATGATCACGATTTTCTACGCGCCGCTTGCACAGGTCTACAAAGCAGCAAACATCGCCGATACCCTCAGCGACGCGCAAAACTTTATCACGGACTTGATCCGCACTGTGGAGGAAAACGTTGACTTGAACGCGAGCAATCCACGCTACACTGTCCAGGTATTTAACGATCTTGTGCGCCGCCACGAGCGCCTCTTTTACAATTTTGTTTACCAGGTGCAGTCTAAAGGATCTGACTTGTTCGACAGCCTTGCGCGCTGGATCGAGCTGTTTGTAAACTATGTGCGTGACCCAGCACAAAGCTCCGAGGCCACGTCTGAAGGGCTGGGTACGGTAGACCTTGCATCCTGCCTCCCTGACGGCGCACAGCAAGCCAAGGTTTTGAACGAAGTGGATGAGATCATCAAGCATACCTACCAGCGCAAACTCAAGCGCGAACTCAAGATGCAACGGCGTCTCTCCAAGGCGGAAATTTCAGGCGCCGCTGAAGCGTATGCCGCTCGGCGCGAAAAAGCCGACGAGGATGCCTTTGTGCAGGCCATGTCCGACGAGTTTGGCTTTGGCGCCATGTTCGGCCAAGTCGCCGATGTTGCAGCGGAGGAAAGCGAGGAGTCGAGCATGGACGCGGTTTCCGATTCGGATTCTGACGACCCTGGAAATGTAGACCATGCCATGCACAAGGTCAAGGCCGAGGCGCCACAAGCGGCAAGTACCGACGCAATTCTTGCGCTTCTACCGGCCTTCATGGCACTTGTGCGGCCAACACTCCGCGACCCTGTATAGCTTTATTGTAGATACGAATGCACCAGGTAGGAAGCATTTTCGTTGGTATGCCTATGAGGGTGACTATGCACGGTGCAAGTGTAGACATTACTGCTTACCGTCCTCAGGGCCGGAACTTTGGCTGGCGCCCTGGTCGTTTTGTGCACGGCTCTCGTATACCTTTTTGAAAAGACCCAGGGACGCTTGCTGCGTCTCGTCAATCTTGCCCTTAATTTCCTCGGCAGTCACTGGTGCCTCGCCCGAGATGCCTTTGCTGGCGATCGCCTCGAGCTCGGAGACAAGGGCCTGGACCTTGTCGGCCTCCTCCTTGTCGAGCTGGTCCTTAAATTCGCCCATCGCCTTGCTTGTCTCACTGGCAACGCTTTGTGCGCGGTTAGACTCCTCAATGACCACACGACGCTCCTTGTCGGTCTCGGCGTGCTGTTCGGCTTCGTTGACCATGCGCTCAATCTCCTGGTCCGAGAGACCGGAGCCAGCAGCAATGGTCATACTCTGGTCCTTATTCGTGGCCTTGTCTTTGGCACCCACGTTTACGATACCGTCGGCGTCAATGTCAAAGGTGACTTCAATCTGCGGAACGCCTTTGGGCGCGGGAGGAATACCGGTAAGCTGGAAGTTGCCAAGCAGCTTGTTGTCGCGCACAAGTTCGCGCTCGCCCTGGTAGACTTGGATATCAACTGCCGTCTGACCATCCGCGGCAGTAGAAAAGACTTGGCTCTTTTTGGTAGGAATAGTCGTGTTGCGGTTGATAAGGCGCGTGAATACGCCGCCCAAAGTCTGGATGCCGAGCGAAAGCGGCGTCACATCGAGCAAGAGAATGTCGGTGACGTGGCCCGAAAGAACACCGCCCTGAATTGCAGCGCCAATGGCGACGGCCTCGTCGGGGTTGACGCCTTTAGAGGGGTCACGCTTAAAGATGTCCTTGACTGTGTCGGCGACCTTGGGCATACGGCTCATACCACCGACCATAATCACGTCCTGAATCTCGTTGCTCTTCACGCCAGCATCGGCAAGCGCCTTTTTGCACGGCTCGACCGTGCGCTGGATAAGCTTGGCACACATGCCCTCAAGTTGCGCGCGGGTAATCTTGGAGTTGATGTGCTTGGGGCCAGATGCGTCCGCAGTAATGTAGGGCAGGCTAATATCAGTGGACGAGGTGCTGGAAAGCTCAATCTTGGCCTTCTCGGCAGCCTCGCGGATACGCTGAATCGCCATGCGGTCCTTGCTAAGGTCGATGCCACTTTCCTTCTGGAAATCCTTGACAAGGTGCTCGACAATGACAATGTCGAAGTCTTCACCACCAAGATGGGTGTCACCGTTGGTCGACTTGACCTCAAACACGCCCTTGGACATTTCGAGAATAGACACGTCAAACGTACCACCGCCCAAGTCAAACACGGCAATAGTGGCGTTGTCGTGACGCTCAAGACCGTAGGCAAGCGCAGCGGCAGTGGGCTCATTAATCACACGCAGCACGTCGAGGCCGGCAATCGTGCCGGCATCCTTGGTGGCTTGGCGCTGGGAGTCGTTAAAGTAGGCAGGCACAGTAATAACGGCATGTTTGACAGACTTGCCGAGGTAGCCGCCAGCAGTCTCCTTGAGCTTGCCCACGACAAAGGCGCCGATTTGCGAAGGAGAGTACGTCTTGCCGCGCGCCTCGACCCAAGCATCGCCGTTGCTGTGCGGGACAATCTTGAAAGGCACGTTTCCAAGGTCCTTTTGCACCTCGGCGTCAGTAAACTTGCGGCCAATGAGACGCTTCGTGGCAAAGAGCGTCGCTTCGGGGTTCACCACGGCCTGGCGCTTGGCAGGAAGACCGACGAGGCGCTCGTCGTCCTTGGTGAATGCAACCACCGAGGGCGTGGTGCGGCCGCCCTCAGAGTTCTCAATGACGCGGGCTTGCTGGCCCTCCATGACGGCGACACACGAGTTAGTGGTGCCCAAATCGACACCAATCACGGGTCCGGTCGCTTTGCTGTTCGAGTTGAAACGCACACCAGCGCGAGTCAAGCCGGCCACAGTGCTGCCGCGCAGCGATTGGGACGCAAGCCTGCTCGCGGTAGGCGCCGTGCGAAGTCCACGGGAAAGAGTACCAATCATTTCAGTATAATGGTCCCTGAAAAAGTGGCAAAAGAAGTCGGGTGTAGCCCTCTTGTATTGCACGCAGTGGCGCACCTACCAGCCCTCTTCCTTCGCCTTCCGTGACCTTCCGCTTTGTACGCACGTGTACATCACGTGAAATGCAATCCCAGGTGGTCCGAGAGCGGCAAGCGGCTAAAAGCACGGGCCAGTCGTTAAAACGCAGCAAGCAATACAAGTCGCCCACTGTCACCATATCGTTGTCTATGTGTCATGTATATATAGAGGTACCATTTCGGCACGTTTTGATCAAGAAAGAAAAATTCGCTTGAAGGTCACGCAGTGGTGTTGTGCGGTCCCCAAAGGTCAAGAAGACGTCGGCCCACATTGGGCTCCAGCTCTGTACCGTCGCGCGACACCTTCACTAGACGGTTGTCGCGCCATGGGTTGCGCAGGCTTTGGATATCAGCGAAAGGAAGCGGGTCTGCATTTTTCCAAGTAATATAGAATGGACTCCCAATTTGTGCAGTCTTTTCGTGTATAAGTGGGGTCAAATTTTGGGATGGCATGCAGGGTGCGCCGGAGGGGTATGTGACCGCACTAATGTCTCGTGGAAGGATCCCGGTGTCCATATGGGTGTCACCTGCATTCTCAATATGTGTCCTGTCCATGTTTTCCAAACTAAGGTTGCGTTCCTTCGCTTCACGCGCCAATTCCTCCTTGGCATCGCGTTCGGCATTTATAGAAGGTGTGCCGGAAATCGAAGAGGATGTAGAGGTGCGGTCCACCCCATCGCTTGAATGCATCTCTGCACTCGCGGACCCATATTCCCGGTCCGGTGGAATGCCTCTTTTTTCCTTGAGCGCAGTGTCTGCGGGCAGCGCACCGCCAATGTGACTTGCCATATCTGCGTGCCCAAAAAACTGGCCGCTGAAGTTTTCACTAAAAAGCAGCGTGACTCGCTTGCTGTTCCGAAACGCTTGATCTAACACGGGCTCGTTGTGCGGCTGGGTGCGCCAGACATTGGTGCGCAGCGCCTCCACCAGCGCTTCGTGCGAGCTCGACTTAAGAATAAAAAACCGGTGTTCAAACATGGGCTGGCGCAAAAGGGAAGAGTTGGTCGAGGTAAAAGAGAGAGCATCACTTGCACTGCCCACTTCTTTCTGCTCATGCGCCTTGGTTTGTGCACGATACCAGCTCACATGCACGCCTTTGCCGCGCTGCGCTGCGACGCCAGCATACTCTGCGTCCTCCAGTTTGCGAGGACGACAGACGAGACAAGGACAAGCGGATTTTGCACGCAATGGTTTCCCATTGAAGTAAGCACATGCACGCTCCAAATCACGCGCGCATGTGTAGTTTACAAAAGCACAACTGGAACGTGAAATAATAAAGATAGACACAATCCCTGCCGCATTGTCGGCTACAAGCCCCGGCTCTTGTGGATCGGACAACCCAAGACTCGAGTCTGAACCCTGCGTCGCATTGGGCGAAGAACCCGCGGACGTATTGTCTAATCCAAAGTCGTCGGGGATGCCGATAAAAAAGGACCAGAGCTCGTCGACCATGGCGTCGGAAGGAACGTTTCCACACCACATGACAAAATTCGTGCGCATGCCTTGGCGCTGACTCTCAGAAGTAGCGCCGCAGTGAAGGGACATCTTGCTGCGCGGAGGACTTGTGGCCGCCCCGTTGCCCTTTCCGTGCTCCTCATCGAGTTTCGCCGGCTCATTTTCTGTCGAGCTCTCGCGCACTGGCCCTTCGCCCCACTGGCGCGCTTTGCCCAACTTGGGGTTGGCGCGCCGCCCGCGGAAATCGCCCGAGCTGGAGTGCATTCGATGCTTCTGAACTGTTTCCTTCACTTCCCGCGCTGCTGGAACATGCGCGGGTGCGTAATTTGGCAATACGGGGTATGCCTGGGGCATCACCTGAGGCGAGAGCATCGTGGGATATCCATAACAAGAGGTAAAGTCGCGGTACATATAAGGAGGCTGCGTGTGGGACGCCAAGGCAGAATTCAGGTACATATGCTTTGGGGGATGTGGGCTGCACACGTTGGTAAACGTCTGCGAAGGAGCGTGGTGTCCGTTCTGCGCGTACAGTGCTTGTTCCGGCTGTGAATTTTCGGGGTGGGGAGGATACGCGCATTGGCCAACCATCGCAGAGTTGGGGTAAAAAAAGGGCCGCTGGTATATAGGCATCGAAAAGGGAACTTCAAGGAGAACTGTGTTGAGCTGTTGCGAATGCAACGCATTCGCCAACGTGGTATCGCTTTCGTGCGTACCGTCATGCTCATCTGGAAGGGAATAGAGTGGCTGTTCAGAGGCATACGGTGGCCAAGGTGGATGGTTTTCGGGAAAATGCCCGTAGTAATAGTACCCTGGATACTGTGCGGAATCGGCATTCGGACCTGCGCGTGTATAGGTGACAGACGCTTGCTCATAGTAAGGATCGGTATTGGCAAAGTAGGTAGGCATATTCATCGACGCAGGCTGCTGCGTGTTCATGCTCAGAGAGGCATTGTGATGTTGATTTTTATTATTACGAGCGTCCACATGCTGGCGTGTGTGGTTGCGTCTGGGCGCTTTTCCCGTTCGCAAAAACAGTTTTTGTTTTTGACCATCCCCGGGCTCGTAGCTGCGGGTGTCTTTTGCACCGTCATGACTTCCGGGGCGACACTGGCGTGAATCTGAAGTGTGAGCAGATGTCTTGGGAGACGTGTTGACTGAAGGGAAACTGCCCTTGTGCTGCTTCATCACTACTGACAGAAACTTCCTTGCCACCCGTAATCATACGATACTTGAAGCTAATATCAAGAACTCAGACGGCTCAGGGTCTGGTGGCAAACGCGTGGTTTCGCACGATTCAACAAGCGGAAAGCCCCTGGATAGTGCAATGCCAACCAACTGTACTAGTTTGGACGCAAGAGCCGCGCTCAATGAACGTGTCGCTTAGAGGAGCGCACAATTAGGGGACAGTGACCCTGAACGACACCGAATTTCATCTGGCCCTTCCGATTGCATGCCACGTGAGAAGCGCAAGGTTATTTTTGACCCGATCCTGCTGCGTGCAATAAGTTAGATCTGACTTGCGCGGTTTGACAGGCCAAGGGTCACCTGACAACTGCTCAAATAGGCGCGTTGACACGCGCGCGACTTCCAAGTTCGGTAAAAATCTGCTTTTTTAAGCGAATAAAAAATCCCGATAACGCGTGCATATTGTGACTGTGCAAAACAAAGGTCTACGCGGGGCTCGAACCCGCAACCCTCAGCTGGCCCCTCTATAATATAGAAGGCTGATACGCTACCATTGCGCCAGCAGACCCAAGTATCATCGCGAACCGCGTTTGTTGCATAAAAAAATAGGTTAGACATTTTGGCGCTCGTCCGCACCGCTTGACGCGCTGCCTCCAACATGGTTACTGCGGAGGAGCATGCACAGACGCTTGCTGAAGAGTTCGAGGTATTGGAAAGCATTTATCTTGAGGGAGAGCTAGAAAGTATGTTGGACATGCTCGTTGCTTACGCACAGGAGTCTCGGAGGACGAGCTGCAAATCCGCGTCGTTCCAGAAGATTTTGACGAGAGCAAGCCAGGTATGTACTCTATCGGAATATTGACACTGCAGCGCCTATATTGCAGCTTGCGGTGCGGTATACGCCCGAATACCCCGATGCGCTGCCGGCGATTGCGATTCGTGTCGAAGAAGACCCATTGGGCGTGTTGGGCGAGGCACCAGACGCAGAACACGCATCGTTTTCTTCCGATCTACGCGCCGGTGTACAGCAATTGCATACAGAGCTGGAGCAGGTGGTGCGTATGTAGGAGAATCGCTAATGCCAGGCACAAGATTCACTGGGGATGCCCATGGTATTCACGCTAGCTTCGCACCTACGCGAAGCGCTCACAGACTATATACAGCGCATGGAAAAAGAAGGCGCCGAGCGTGCGAGCCGTGCGCGCGAGGCGGAGATTGCTGCCGAGGAAGAGAAATTTCTCGGTACGGCTGTCACTGCGGAACGGTTCAAGGAATGGCGCATAGCGTTTATGAAAGAGTATACTGCTGCACGCGAAAAGTCGGAAGCAGAGCACATGGCGACTCTGAGCAATAGGGAGCGTGAAGAGTACAAGAAATACAAGGCGAAGCTATCCGGCCGTGAACTCTTTTCCAAGCCAAGCACGGCGCCAAGTGTCGAGGACGAAAAAAGTACAGACGATTCCGTGCGCGAGGTTGATTGGAGTTTGTACTCGCGTGAGGCACGCGAGGAGCAAGCACGCGATGATGCTGAGGTAGAGGAAGAGGGTATCGTGGCGTATTCGGACGATGAGTAGTGCAGTAAATAGCATGCCCTGTAAACGCAGAAATTGGCGATTCTATGCGCGAGATTGCTGCTCCATGGCTGCATATGCTTCAGAAAGGTACGCCGTCGTTGCAGCAATCCGTGCATCCCTACATGCATACATTTCTTCTGTGCCATCTTCCACCTGTGCATCCAGTGAGGACATCGCGGCGTGTTCTTCGTCGCCCGCATCCTGCACCTCTGCCTCGCCCTCTTTGCCAAAGTAAACGGCACCTTCGACCTGATGCAAGCGCGTCCCTTCCGGAAGACTTCCCTGTACAATCATGCGGCCGACCAGGCGCTCGCATTCCGGCACCGGTCGCTCGAGCAGCTCTGCAAGGCTCTGCATCGTGATGGCTGTGTAAACGCGCGAGGCAGCGTAAACGTTGTGCTCCAGCAGCGCATCACAAGGCCCGCAGCCTAAACGATCGCGCGCCGTTTGCGACATCGTCATACCTTGCATCAGCAGTGCACGGTCGTGTGGCCGCAGAATCCTCTCTTTTGCAGCCGTTTTGAGTGGCCCCGCGTATGGCAGCGCATGCGCGCGAGCGTCCTGTACAAGCTCGGCCAAAATACGACGCCGCTGTGCACTTACAGGCGATAGCACAGCTGCAATCGCTGCCTTGGCAAGCATCGCGTCCCTGGCGTCTTGTGCAAGCATGTCTGACATGCTCAGCTCATAGTACCGCACCGCTGCATCGTAAAATCGTAACTGCTCGTCGTACAAACACGCTTGGCTCTCACGGAATTGGAGTAAGACCCGCTCCGTATCTGCATCCGTGCCTTCTGCTGCAACGATGTGTGTAAGTGAATTGGCTTTCTTGGCGTAGAAATCCGCGTCGTGCACATTTCCGGCCTGGAGCAGGAGGCGCAGGATATGCGCATTAATCTGCAGCCAAAACTGATTCGCGTTGTTGCGCCGGTTCGCATCGGATGCAATTCCTTGCAGCACCTCGGCAGCCTCTGCCCACGCACCTTGCGTTTCTAGCGCCTCTGCGAGCTGCACGCGAATCTGTGCAATTTCGTCCTCCAGGCTCGCGGCCTGCTCCTCAACTTGGGCCAAAGCCGTGCGCAATACTGCAAGGTACGTATCTGTATCGGCCAAAGCATGTTGTGCATTAGCATGTGCCTCGTGCACTTGTGCGGTGAATGTGGCAAGCACTTCGCGCCCCACAATCAGGCCTGCGCCCATCGTGTTTGCCCGTGCCAGCGCCGTATGCTGCAGAAAGGTGCGCAATACTGCAACCCAATCCGCTTCATTTTGTGCGAGAATTTCACGCAGAATCTGTACATACTCTTCAATACGCACACCGACCGCAAGACTGACAATGCTGTCGAGCCTTGCCGCGAGCGACGCCATGGTGGAGCACAGTCGCGTTTACGTCGGCCGAACCTAGCTGGGACGTGCACTACGATGGCTGAAATGGCGCTGGAGGCGCTGGTGTACGTGGCGGAAAGACTAACGGCAGCAGCACATTGGAAGGCTGGCCACGCATACAGCAGTTGCTCTATATTGCTGAGCATGCACCAGCACTGCGCCAGACTGCTGCAAAACAGGCGATCCAGGCGATCCAGGCATGCACAAGCGCAGTTGCGCTTTATGCTCATGCCTGGAAGCTGTACAATACAGATGCAGCGGATCCGATCGCGTTCGACGAGGCGTGGAAAGAAGCGGTCGAGGCACGGACCGCACAGGATCGCACCAAGCTGTATGGCGAGCTGCGCATGTACCAAAACAATACCATCGACGAAAGCATCCGCATGGCGTACCATGACTTGGGCAGACACTATTGGCACACGGGTGAGATGGAAGAAGCACTTTTGCACTTTGAAAAGGCGCGCGACTATTTTTCGACAAACGAGCATGCGCTGGAAATGTACTTGAGCGCCATGGAAGTCGCGCTTTACCTTGGCCAGTATGCGACAGCAGTTGCGTACGCTGACAAGGCCGAGTCTGTAGTACAGACGCTCCCAACCATTGACTTTGTCGTTCCGGGCCAAACAGACGCGTGGCGCTCTGTTCTTGCGCAGGGATCCACAGATCCAAGCGCGCGCGGCGAGCCGACAACAGGAAGTGCCGCGATAAGCGCTCTGTTTCGGGCTGGCGGCGGTGCAGGTTTAAGGCGCGTCGATGTGGATGAGCGCAGCGGCGACGCGCACGAAAAAGTACTGCCGCGCATCAATGCGGTGCGTATGCTGGGCGAATGGGGCGATGCTTCGGTGCATGAGCGCCTGCCG
This sequence comes from Malassezia vespertilionis, assembly GCF_029542925.1. NCBI lineage: Eukaryota > Fungi > Basidiomycota > Malasseziomycetes > Malasseziales > Malasseziaceae > Malassezia > Malassezia vespertilionis. The sequence continues at coordinate 391,121 of NC_079255.1, read as the reverse complement.
ACTGTACGACTGGATGCGGTACATGCCAGTGCGTACGCTGATATGGCCAACCCCATCCAATTTGCGTGGTACGCGGTGCTGTCTGCATTGCATGTGCCACCAAACGAACAGCGTCAGCGTGTAAGCGAGCTGGCGGAGGATGCACAGTTTCGATGCGCGACAGAGAGCGACCAGGCGCCGCGCGAGGTGCTGCAGGCTTTTCTTGTTTCAAATTTCAGCCGCACATTGGCCATTCTCGCTCGATATACAGACGCGTTTGCACTGGACCGGATCCTCGGCAAGGAGCGTACCGAGAAAATCATGCATGCCATCATGTCGCGGCTCCTTGTATGCTACCTAAATGCATTTTCGCGGTGCTCGCTGCAAGGCATCGCGACAGCGTTTGGATGGGCGTTGGAGGATACTGTGCAGCGCGTAGCTTTGCTCATCCGCGCGGGTAATCTTGCCGCGCGCATCGACTGGCACGCCCAGGTAGTAGAAATGGACGAATCGTACGCGACATCGCAAGGCCCTGATACGCTCTGGAAGAATGTATGCAATGCCATGGCACTGCGGCAAAGGACTACATTGGCACAAAAAATGAGTGCGGCAAAGTGCGTACAGGGTGACTAACAGCAGCGTGATTGTGCGTCGTTGAACGTCAATAGCAGCTGCATCTCGCTTGCGTAGGAACAATCGCTACATGTGTAACGCTTTACAGTGCATTCCAGCCGAAGGGCGAGGTCGTATGCGTCGCCCAAATCGACGATTTTGCAAGCGGCGTGCTGCACAGCGATTCTGGCGCACTCTCTAAAACCCCGTGCCAAGGTGATGCGGTCGGTGGAACATGCTCAGCTCTCGGCAGCGTGCGCAGCAAGTCGGATGAATCGTACGCGTCGCGCTCGCGGTCCATGACGCGCAATGCAAGCGATACAGGATCTTCATGTACCTCTAGCTGTACGGATTGTGCCACCGATACAAATAGTTGCTGCTCTGTATCAAACGTCACGCCACTCGACGGTACACTCGCAAGGGAGAGTGCATCTTGCAATGCATCGGCGATGCGTGCCATATCGCAACAGTGCTTGTGAAAAAGGGGCGGTTCCGTCGCAAGCGCCAAAGAATGCGGCGCTGGGTGAAACAAGACGCCCGCAAACGGAAGCAAAGCCATCAACTCTGCGTCTTCCGCGACCAATGCCTTGCCTGCCTGCTTTTCGTGAGGCAGCACCGGAAGTCCGACAAACGTCCTCTTAAGCTGATTTAAGTAGTCTGCATAGGATGCATAAAACGTGATAGTCTTGCTCTGGTATAGTTCGGCAATGCACGCCATCCGAAGCACGTTATGTTCTACTCCAGTAGCATTCGCCATCGTCGCGGCGCGGTGTGCAAGAGCTTGCAAGTAGTCTGCGTGCTTGTACACCCACTTGGCGCCTAGGCGAAGGGTAGGAAGCGTACGCTGTAACGTTGGCCCTGTGCCTGGCTTGCACCCGGGCTTGCTCTCCCCAATCTCCTCGCGCGCGACGGCAAGCAGTGCAGTGAGTAGGCCAAGGATGTGCGATACAAGCACCAGCTCCGATCCATGCTGTGCCATGCCATCTGCTTGCGCTGTCAAAGTGCCAGTGCTTCGAATACGCACCAGGGCAGCGACAGCAGCGACAAACACACGCAAATAATCTACGGCGCGCAGCGAATTCTTCCCGCGCAAGGACAGCACGTTACGAAGCAGCACTTCGCCCAGCACAGCAGCCTCATCAAGGTGAGTATGCCGTGCAGTCAGCGCATGAAAATGCAATAGACTTTCGAACCATGCAGCAGGACGCTCCAATTTCTCTCCTAGTACTGGCATACACAGTCGCTCCGCAGCGGTATGCACTAGCGACGCTTGACGCCAGGCATCCTGCACTTCGTGCCGCATGGGACAATGTTCCCACGACGCGGCGTAAGCAGTGAGCGTCAAAGATAAATTATGTTGTGCATTGGAGGATGGGTGCGGCACGCAGGTCGCACAGTATGATTGGTATACGGCGCCGAATGCGTCGCCGAGCGATGTGGCAACGATTGCAAGCTGATTGGACGGGTGTCCGTGATCTGGAAGCAGCAAGTGCGCCTCGTGGTAAAATCGAATCGCGTCGTGCATGATGGGCTTTGTTTTTTGATGATAGCCGCGCTTCCCCGTATGCGAGACCATCTCTGTGTACCTGTACAAGTCGCCGCAGTACGTAAGCACTCGTTGCAAAACCGTAAACAAATGCTGGCGGTGTTCCCAATTCTCTGCATCGCGCTTCCGTGCAATTGGCTCGTACATCGCGTCGACGCCAGCATCGCACGCCTCGGCCAGTTGCGCCTCGCGCGCTGCATCTGTGCCAAGAAGGCCCAATTTCTGGAGAGCGCCATACGCCTCATCCAAGCTAAATATGTGCACAATTTTCACTGCAAATGACTCCCAAAAAGTACGTTCTTCGCGCAAAAATCTGCGGTACTCGCCCTGGCTGCGCTCGTTCTTTTTCCCACTTGTGGCGCTTATAGCAGTGTTCGTAGAGTCTGTGCGTTTATCCGAGCGCAAAAAACTTGCACGGAGCGCAACAATTATCTTGTACGTCGTGTCTGTCCACAGCCGCTTGTCAATATGCTTTGCTTCTGCATCGTAGGGGCAAGCGAACAAAAGTGTCATGTACGCGGCGCGGACATTCGCACGCGCAATGCGTACCTGTTTTGCTAACGGCCCACAATAAAAATTACCCTTGTCGTCACTTGATTTCTTTATCGCGCGCCGGAATGCCGCATGCTGCGCCTGCGTCTTTTCTCGCAGCGCAGCGGCACGCTCTGTGCGCGCATCCATTCGAGTTGCAAACGAAGCAACGCCCTGCCTCCACCTATTCCACGTGACTAGCTTTTTTTGTCCGCCGTCGCACCTGTGCGGCTCACCATGTCGGATCCCTTCTTTCAGAAGAAGCGCAAGCGCAGTGGGGACGCACGTAGCGCTTCGAGCGTTAAGCTGCGGAAACGCGTGGACGACGTGGATGAAGAGCCTTTGGAATCTGTGGAGGATATGGATCTTCGCCACGAATACACCCAGGATGTGGACAGCGACGAAGAAGCGAACGCGCGTGAAACGCCGGCAGAAACCAAGATCCGACTTGCACGCCTTTATTTGGAGGGGTTTCACGACAAGGAGGAAGAACTGGTTGATGGAGCGGATGCCGCGGTGGCTGACCGAGAAAATATTACGGCGCGTCTTCAACGCGATGTCGACGAAGGGGGCGGGAAGATGCACATTCGGATTGCATCGAGGCTTGCGGCACCTTTAGAGAATGATATTTTAGCTACACGTGGGCATCGGATGAGCGTCACTTCCGTGTGCAGCAACGTGGCCGCAGACAGTTTTTTTTCTGCGGACAAGGAAGGTCGTATCGTGCAGTGGCGCCTGCGCGACGGCAGACAAGTGTGTATATTCCCGCGGCGGATTGAGCATACCGACATCGGATGGATGCCTTCTGCAACGAGCGGCGCCGCACGCCGCCGTGCACGCGCGGGCCAGAAAACCAAGACGATGCAAGGCATCGTGCACTTGGAAAAAGAGCAGGGACACACTGCTGACATTTACGCACTTGCTCTCAGCTTTGACGGCAAACACCTTGTTTCTGGCGGCCGAGACCGCAAGATTGGCGTGTGGCGAGTCGAGACGCGCCAGAAAGAGCCCGATGCGTCGAACACGACACACTTTGTCAAGTTTTTACTGGGCCACAAAGACGCAATTCGCGCATTGGCTTTCCGCGGCACTACTTCGGAGCTCTTTAGTGCTTCTTATGACCGCACCGTCAAGTTGTTTGATGTCGCACAGCTGAGCTATATCGAGACCTTGTTTGGCCACCAGGAATCCATCCAGGACCTGAGCTGCCTCCGTTCGGACCGCGCTGTGACCGCTGGCGGCCGGGAGCGAACCTGTCGTTTGTGGAAAATTCACGATGAAAGCCAGCTGGTTTTTCGTGGCGGCGCAAAGAGCAAGGTACATATGTTGTTGGAAGGCGGCGACCTCGTTGATACCCCATCCAGAAAGAACGAGGTGCACGAGGGCAGCATGGACTGTGTGGCCATGATCGACGACCATCACTTTTTGAGCGGCAGCGATGGTGGCATGATTTCCTTGTGGTCCATTGCAAAAAAGAAGCCCGTATTTACCATGCCGCTCGCACACGGCTACGAAGTACACACCGATGACGACGGTGTGTCAAAGACGTTGCCGCGGTATATCACGAGCCTATCATGTCTTCCATACGGTGACGTATTTGCCTCTGGCTCGTGGGATGGCAGCATCCGAGTTTGGGCGCTGCACGAGCAGCTGCGCTCATTTGCCCCGCTGTTTACCATCCCCGCCGAGGGCGTCGTGAACAGCTTACAGCTAATCACACCGTCGATAGAACGCGGATCTGAATACCCCGTGCATCCCGCACGCTGGCGGCGCCGCGGCGGCCTGCACATGCCACTTGCTGCGTCGGGCGAGGAGGAGAGCGGCATACGGAACCAAGCATCGCGCGTTTCTGCGATCCAAAATGATCCAGCGACGGGGCGCATCCTCGGGCACAAGGAAAGTATCGCGCCTTTGCTCCTGGCAGGCGTTGGGTGCGAACCCAAGTCGCACCGCTGGAAACACTTTCCACATGCACACACAGGCACGCTCGTCGTCCCACTGTGGCTCTGTAGGGATACATCGTAGCGCCACGTGCTGAGACTCACGCCTTCTCCACTTTGTACAATGCTGCGGCCGCACGAGTCGGGCAGCGAAGTGCTTTCGGTCAACTTCAATCAAGACTTTTCCTGTGTTGCTACTGGCACAAAGGCTGGGTTTTTGATTACGAATTGCGAGCCATTCGGTAGGATCTATACAAAAAGTGCGTGTGCTGCCAGCACTGACTTTAGAGGATGGCCCGGTCGGGTTGGCTGAGATGCTCTTTTGCACAAGCTTGGTGACGATTGTGACTTTGTCCGACACGGATGCAAGTGCGCGTAGGCTTCAAGTGCTTAATACCAAGGTGCGTGAAAAGTGTGCTTACAACAGCGGCAATCGATCATCTGTGAGCTCACGTTCCCAAGCGCGATCCTCAACGTTCGTTTGAATCGGAAGCGGATCGTGGTCGTGTTGGACACTTCCATCTACGTATATGATATCAGTAACATGAAGCTGTTGCAAATGATTGAGACGCGGGAAAATGCTCAAGGTAGGCTACGAACGAAACTGACGCTAGGCTTGTGTGCTCTCGCGCCGTCCGCGGAAAATTGTTTTCTTGCGTACGCAACGCACAGCGGCGCGGAAACAAGCACGTCGGCCGCCCGCGATGTTCCTGGAAATGTGGTTCTGTATGATCTTTTGGCGCTCAGGATGGTGAATATGATTCCTGCGCATCGTACGCCGATTGCAGCGCTAGCAATGAATGCAGATGGGACGATGCTTGCCACTGCGTCAGGCAAGGGCACCGTCATTCGCGTATTTTCCGTGCCGGAAGGCCAGCTTTTGTGCCAATTCCGGCGTGGGACGTACCCTGCCAAGATTTTTAGCATCACGTTTAATGCGGCAAGTACTTTGCTTTGTGTGACGTCGGACTCCGACACGGTGCACCTTTTCAAACTCGCGCCGGCACAGGGAGCGCCCGCTGCGCAGGACCCAGTCGCTGCGGTGGAACAAAAGCGAAGGGGCTCTTTCATGCATCGGCTACGCAGGCAATCGGAAGGTATGAGCAAAGGCGTGGCAGACACGTTTAGCACGCTGCTGCCCACGTCCTTGGCGGAAATGCTGGAAACCGAACGCGACTTTGCGCATGTGAAACTCCCGAGTACAAAGCCAAGCGCTATCGCGGCAGTAAGCAAGTACGTATTACGATACTTTACTTACCCAGTACACAACCGGTTGTCATGGTAATTACTTCAGACGGCTATTTCTATACATACGCACTCGATCTGGAGCGGGGTGGCGAATGCAAACTAACCAAACGTATGACTCGCTGCAATGCTGACTTCAGAATACTCGCTAGTAGAGAATGCACGGGAAGAGTAGCACAAATCAATTTGTTCTTAATGCGCATGTTTGCATGATCCTATCTTCTTTAAATGTTTGCAACAAGCTTGTCAAGCTCGCCATCGGACTGGATCTTAAGAAGGTCGTCGCAGCCGCCGATAAAGTCGCCAGAAATAAAAATGCTCGGCACAGTACTCTTATCCGTCTTTTCCTTCAGGTAGTTCTGAATGTCGCTACCGTCGTTGGTCTGATCGAGCTCGAGAACGCCGACCTTGCTCTGGTCCACGTTCAGTTTCGAAATGACGTCCTTCGAACGCTTGCAGTACGGGCAGTACGATTTGCTAAACATAGCAATGGCGTGTTCAGAAATGAATTTCTGCATTGTCAGTGACTACCATTAACGCCACCTACCTCGACAAGCTGCTTCGCGGCCATGATGGTGTGATATTAAGCAACGGGAAAGCCGTGCCAGCGTTTATGACGTGTCACGTGCCAACGTGCACGGTCCTACGGAAGCAAGATGGCGAAATTATTGTGTGCGTCGCCAGGGAGCAATTCGTGCTTCTTGTACACTATGCCGTCCCAATACTGCGCCATAAGCTTTTCTTTAGAAGATAACTTGCGCTGCGACTTGGTGAGCGACTTCGGTGCCTTGGTCTGTAGCAGCCACCGTGTGAGTTTGGCACTGTCTTCGTTGCACACCACGCTGTAGCCCGCCGAATTCACGAGCGCCGTGAAGTGCGCATGTGTCATGTAGCGGCTATTTTTTACGCATGCAAGAGGAAGCACAATGTATAAGTATCCATCGGGACGTAAATACTGGTGTGCGTGCAGCAATAGCTCACCCCTCTTGTGCAGATCGCCAACAAAGTTGATCACGAGCGAGAGGGCCACCACATTGTACCGGGCCTCGGCGCTCGGCGCGGGCCAATCAAAAAAGTCGCTTTGATGTACATTCTCTGAACGAGGATTTAGATCGATGCTGGTCGTCGTGATCCAGCTTGTGTACTTTGTATACGCAGTACCCGCAATAGCACCTACATCGAGCAGCGAAATCTTGGTATCGGGAGCAATAATGTTTTTCAGTGTTTTGGCACACCACTTGCCGCTCTCTCCGCCACGATCGGTAGCGCTACCTGTAGTACTTTGGTCCTGGTACTTTGCAAGGCCCCCAAGCTTGCGTTGCTGCTTTTCTAGCGCGCTCCGCTCCGCTATATCCGTCGTCTGCGCTATCTGCTTTTCAAGCGCATGGTACTTGGCAATTGCAACTGTATGTGCTTGTTTCACGCTTCCTTTGGGACGGTGCTTAACACCGCCGCGTTTTCCGCGTGGGCGGATCAATTTTTCGCGGCGCGGCGCTTTCGCTTTCGTTTCTTCTTGCATGTAGCGGTTGAAAAAGGGGAGGCAAAAATATTTGAGTCGATTGCTCCACATGGGCAAAATTGGCACGCGACACTACCAGCTACAAATCTACCTTAATGTTGGCCTCCTTGGATCCATCAAGCGACTGGATCGTAATTGTGCCGTCCTCGTTGCCAAAGTAAGCAGCTTCACACATATTTGTGAACAAGCCTACTTCAACCACACCCGTGATGAATTTGATTTGATGTAAGAGGGCCGATGGATCCCTCATCATTGATTCGGGGAACGGCGCATCGACGCAGAAATTGCCATTGTCTGTAACTACAGGCCCCGCTTTTTCCTTGGCCATACGAAGTGCGGCTTTTGTGCTGCCCAGTGCACGCAGAGCGGAAAGCACACGCGCGGATGCAAATGGAACGATTTCCACTGGCACTCCCTTCGTGTACTTTTCGCCGAGCACCTTGGACTCTTTGCGGAAATCAGCAACGACGACAAACGTCTTGGCAGATTCAGCGATCACCTTTTCGCGCAAGTGGCATGCACCCCCGCCCTTAATCAGGTTTAAATCACTGTCCACTCTATAGGTGAGTAATGTATGCATACGCACTCATCTGCACCGTCCACGGTCACATCCAGCTCTGGAAATGCTGAAATATCGCCGAGTTGCAGTCCTGCATGTCAGCTGCATATGTGGACGTACCAGCATCAAGAATCAAATTCTGCGACTGAAATCCAGTTGGTACAAAAAAGCGGTTTTCGTTCGCCGCCTTTCCCATAGCAGCAATGCGTTCAACAGCATATGGTACAGTGGACCCTAGTGTAAGCACAAAAGCAACGCACCAGACCCAATTCCAATCACCTTGTCCCCTGGGCGTATATGCGCATCCACAGCTGCAAACGCAGCAGCGCGTTTCGCCAGCTCAATCGGAGACTTTTCTGTTGCATTTTTTGTGCTTGTCGCCATCCTCCTGCTCAGTGTCTGCGCTAACCGGAAAAGCGGAGGCAGTATAATGTTGGAAGGACACCAACCTAGAACCGGGCTGTCCCTTGTTGTGCTGACTCAGCACACTTGCCCCGATTCGCACCTTTTTTGCGCTTCGACTTTCCTGGCATGACGAGAGAAGAGAACATGGCGAGCGGTGAGCTCGAGCCGGAAAATGAAGATTTGGTCATTTCTGGCGAAGATATCGAGGCTGATGTGTCGAATACAGATGAGGCGCCCATGGAGGACGACGATGTGCCTGATGACGGCGGTGACCAAGACGAAGAGTTCCGCGACGACTCGATCGCCGCGTTTTATTCGCACCGAAAATCTATATTCTGCGTCACGCTGCATCCCAGCTTTCCACATCCATCACTGGCCGTTTCAGGTGGTGAGGATGATGGCGCGTGGATCTGGAATACGATCGACGGTGCTGAAGTGGCGCAGCTCGGCGGGCATACCGACAGTGTCGTCGCCGTGGCGTTTAGTGCGGACGGCGAAATGGTCGCAACGGGTGGTCTCGATGGCCGCGTTCGTGTATGGCGCCGACATGGAACGGGTGACGACTGGAGCAACTGGGAGTTTTTGACGAGCCTCGAAGGTCCCTCTGAAGTCACATGCCTTTTGTGGCACCCAAAAGGCAGCGTCCTGGTCGCGGGCTCGTCTGACTCAACCCTTTGGATGTGGCAGCTGCCTTCTGGCAACCTTATGAACGTATTTAGTGGGCACACTGAAGCCATCTCTTGCGCGCGCTTCACGCCCGATGGCCGCAAGTTGATCAGCGGCAGCGAAGACGGATCTCTGATTGTCTGGGACCCACGCAACGCAACGGTCCAAGCCAAACTTGGGGCGGAGGACAACAGGTTTACACTGGAAGGTGGAGTCACGTCGCTGTGCATTAGTCCCGACGGGCGTCTTGTCTTGGTGGGCGGCGCAGCCGGCCTGCTTCGTGTCGTGAACGTTGCCAATGTCGACGCTGGTTCTCCGGCGAGTATCGTCGGCACACTTGTCGGCCATGCCGAAGGCGAGAGCATCGAATCGGTTGAATTCATTGATTTGCTTCCCGCCGTCACGCCTGGCTCGTTTGTGGGACCCACATCCCAAACGTCGACGCACGCCGTTTCTGCCGGCACGGACGGCAAAGTAATTGTTTGGGACCTGGGTGTCAGCAAAGCCCGCAGCGAGGCGATGCATGACTCTGCAGTGACAAAAATCATCGTACATCCTTACACACCGCTATTTACGACAAGTTCTGTGGACCATCGCATCCGCACATTCGATGCACGGACAATGGCACTGCTTGGCACTCAGCACGGTTTTACCGACGGCGTTTTGGACGTCGCCGTGGGTATAGACGATGGCATTACGCAAGGCCACGATACTGGTGGCCTCGGTGCCTATGTGGATCCCTCCCAATTCAAAGGCTACAAAATGGTTGGTGCAGGCGACGAAGGCGTTGCGCTCGTCTTCCGCCTCACGTAGGTCCGTGCGGCGATCGTATCACGTGACATCACACGCAACAACACGTAGATGTTACACGTACATAAACTTGCTCGACGCCGTCTGCGTTCCACATTCTCTCCAAGCTGCAATTTGGTGAGATTTTAGAGTGCATATCATGCAAGGGGGTCTTGAGCCACCTTCGCCACAACGCGATGCAACATATGTGCCGAAGTCGCCGAAACGTTCCTTGCGCAATCGTCTCTCAAACCAAATTGAGCGCGTGCGGGGCCGCTCGCCTGGCCCAGCAAATGAGCAGGAGGACGACGCACTAGCAAGTCCATCGAAGCGACTTGGTGTCTCGAGGCTACTGCGGCGCTCTGCTCACCGTGCACGCAGCTTGTCGCCTGCACCTTCTCGCAGCAGCGTTGTTTACGACGAGAATGCGCCTGAATACCACGTCCCTGAGCTGCCGAATTGGCAGCTCTACGATGGAAGCAATACACAGCTTGGCAGTACGGGTTTTACCGGCGACGATATGTGCCACAATATTGCAATGCCCGGGTTCGGCAGCAATCTGTCGCAACACATTCATGTCGCTAACGACGACCCCAACCAGCCAAACTTTTTACCGTTGCCGCTCGAGACGAATACGGTCGCCCTGTTTGGCGACATGGCACCTCCCGACCACCGACGTTCAGGAAGCATCAGTGCTTCTGCGTTTGTGCGTAATCATCGTAGTGCCGACGGGGCCATGCATCAAGAAGAATCGGTACATGCCGTGGAAGAGGGTGCGCAATTCCGCGTCGAGGAGACTGTGGAGCGCCACGTCCACGAGGCCGCTTTCTCCCAAGTCGAAGAGCGTGTGCAGAAGCAGATAATTGTCGAGCGCACACAGCCGCTGCCGCCGCCGCCACCACCCAAAGAGGAGCTCACCGCGGCGGACATTATCAATGAAGCCGCGATGGGCGCATCCGCCGAAGCGTCTTTTGACGAGACGGCCGAAAATACGGTGATTGATTACGACGATACAAAGCCGCAGCGCACAAACCTTTACTCTCCGCGCATTCCTCACGGCGGCAAGCCATGGCGCGAATTTGACCATGACCAAGCCAACGACAGTGTCGACGCAGGTCGTCTATATTCGCGACGCATGGTCGAGCTCGGTTTGCCACACGAAGACACTGAGAACATTGTACAACAGCGTACACCATCCGGAAACAGCAAGCACAAACAGGAGCGCCTCTTGGATGCGATGCAGCGCGAGCCAGAAGGCGCAAAGCTGACCGACCTAATGAACCGCGTCGTTCAGCCGCGTCAGTCTTGGCTGCGTGGAATCTGGCCGAGCGGCGCTTCGCAGTGCTCGGATCGCACTGCAAGCGCCAAGTCGGGCGGAATCGTTTTTCAGGGCGCGGATGCAAGTCCTTCTTTGTACAGCAACGACACCATGTCTGAATTCGACGATGGCTCGCGCGTGACGGCAGCGTCGCCTCGGTCTTTGTCTGGTGCAAACGACCGAATTAATGCGGCGCTTGCGCGTGCCGCCAGCGTTGCGTCGAAGCGCTCCGAATACACGCAGGGTTCTGCGCGCAAGCCGAGCGACGACGAATGCGAGGCGCTTGAGATGAAACGCAAGTCTATTCTCGAGGCACGCAGGATCCTTGAGAGCGAGCGCCGCCACGGGTCGGCAGAGCTGCAAGGGCTTGACGAGGAAGCGCCGCCTTTGCCCCCCCCGAAAACGCCGAAGCCAGAGCCGCCCACAGCTGGTTTTCAGTCAGAGGAAGAGGCGCAATGGTACGCCCAGCAAGAAGCGGAATGGTATGCGCAACAAGAAGCGGAATGGCTCGCGCAAGAGCAGGCATACTATGCGCAGCAAGAAGCCGAGTGGTATTATTACCAGCAGGCAATGGCAGCGCATGGCCTCGATCCTGGCGCCTTGCAACCGGATGGAACTATGCCGCGCGACGAGTATCAGCAAGGCATGATATACCAGGACATGCAGGCTACCGAGATGATGTATTACGGTCGCGAGAATGAACTACCGCCGCTGCCGCGATCCACGGCGCCGGTGCACCGCAAAGCGCCACCTGCATTTGAAGAGCGGCCACGCGTCTCGACAATGATGAGCACCACCTCGAGGGGCCGTGAATCGCGCACAAAGAAACGCCCCGAGATTCCAGTTGCGCCTTTGGCCGACGACTCCGCGTCGACGATCATTGAAGAGGACGGCACCGCGTTCAAGCCCGATGGATTCGGTGGTCTGATCCCCGTCTATAGCGCGGATGAGACGCCAACGACGCCTTCGTCGCGCACTACGCCCAAAGCGCCGCAAGTTGAGTCGATGCACCACGACTTTACCCGGCGAAACGAGCGTCCCACGTCGGGCCTGCCGAAGCCCATGCAGCAGTTTAAGGAGCACATTCCTTTGCCCGGTACTACGCCGAAGCCGAATGATGCGCTTCAGCGCTTCCCTTCGCGCCGCGAGCCGCCAAAGCAAAAGAGCAACGCGCCTTTCCGCATTGCTTCTGAAGTGTATACAACGCCGGCCGTTCTTCAGGATAGTCGCGGTCGTCTAACATGGACGCCAGCGCTTGCCGAGGCTGCCGCCAAGTACATCCAGTCCATGACCGAGTCTGTCTCATACACCGGGCCGCATCCACCGACGCACAGTGTCGGGGCTGCGAATCCAGCGACGCCATCGCTGCCGCCGCCCACACAAGTGCCGCCGCCCGAGACACGAGAGCTTGCACTGCCTACTGGCATGGTCCCGTCCAAATCGGTGGTCGAGCAGCTGCAGTCGAACGGAATTTCGCTTGTGATCGATGCAGGCACTGGCGCTGAACCAAAAGACCTGCCGCTGCACGAGGCGTTGCAGGAAGTCATGGTCCGGTTTTACATGTACGAACGCCACTCTGTGCCTGTCTTGCGCGAGCTCGACAAGCGCCTTGTCGCGCTCGAGCAGTGGTCATTGCTGGACGCGGACAGTGCCAAACAGCCTCCATGGAACCAGGAAGCTGTCGCGCGCATCACAAGCGAGGTGCGCCGCGAGATGCGCGCGCTCATGCTTGGCGTCAAGCAATTGCACGAGTCGCGTAGCCGGCTGCAGGAGATTACACGCAAAGACGAAGGGGCGCTGAAGCGCAAGCGCACGTCGGATACCATCCATACCGGCAAACGCGCTGCGCTAAGCTCGCGGATTATTTCGACGAGTAGCATTGCAAGCAGCACTGGCGCTGCGTCTAGCCGGTACGCGTCGGGAAGCTCGACCATGAGCGCAAGCTCCTCTGACACCGTTCTGCAAGTAACTCCATTTGCACGGCGGCCAGTCTCACCTGCGCCGTCGCTTGGGCCCCGTCCATTGCCAACGAAAGGCGTCCAGCGCGAAGTGGCGCCTATGGGACACGGTATTACCGAGAAGGAAGGAGGTGCGGTTCTGCAAGAGGATGCGAAAGAAACGGCGCCGGTTGAGCAAACAGCGGTGCAAGAGGCGGCCAGTACAGCACAGGACGAGACGTCCACGGAAGCAGCAACGCCCAAGGCCGAGCCTCTTGCTGAGTCTGTTGACACCACTCGCAAGGCCGATGCATTCAGCATGCCTTGCACGGATGCCGAAGAATTTAAGGATGCTCCCACAGACACTAACAAGTCACCCGAGGAATCCAGCGCCGAACCTGCGCCTCGCCAGCTCATGCCTGTCAAGCCAAGGTACGCTGATAGTGCCGCTGAGAGTGGTCTCCTCTTTGCTTTGATGCGGGCAAATGAGCGCGCGCATACCCCCCCGCCTCCCCCCCTTGCCGAACACAACGCACCGGCGTCTACACCGAATGCTACGGAAAAAGACGCCACACATGCTCGCGAAAAGCCCACCGCACGCATTCCACTCGCAAGCAAAGGCAACAGCGCTCTTGCCGCGCCATCCAAGCCAACGGACGGCGTCGCTCGGACTCCAAGTGCATTGAGGGCGCGTGCGCAGCGCTACTTGAAGCATACAGACCCGAGTGCAGCCGAGAAAGTGGCGGAGAAAGTGCCTGTCGCGGCGCATGATGCAGAGTACGATGCGGAGAATGTCTCGCCGCAAAAGTACCAGCCGACCGCCCTCAGCGCCTCGCTTCGTCGCCGCATGGCCAAGTTTGAGGCATAGTTGTATAGCACGTGAAGTCCATTATTACTAATTCGTGTGTATGGTGCGAGGTTTGCGCACTGCCACCATGACCGACCGGAGCGAGGGCACAATCCATGAGCCACACATGGACGTGCCCGAGATTCATATAGCACGTCCACCAGCGACCTACTTTCCGCAAGTTACAGTGGCGCAGCCCGGTGAGCCGTTAGAAGAGGCCCGTGCGCAAACAGCCATTCCGCAGTTGCCGACCCATGCAGCGCCCGCCGGCGGTGAGAAAATGTCGGTTCCCCACACGCCCCGCGTGTCGCATGAGCAAGATTTTTTTGACTGGGACACGGACCACAATGTGGACGATGCAGCGAAAGATGACGGCAAGGTCCAAAAAACAGGCTTTAACTATCGCAAGCTTACTGTCCACAAGTTTGTCATGTTCCTCTGTGGCACGTTTCTCGGGAATTTGGTCGTGGTTGGGATCATGTTGATTCCTATTTTGACCGTCCGGTACGAGTACAGGAAAAAACACCCCAACGATCGGCACGCTGACTACATTGCCAGCAATGTCGAGGCATGGTTCATCTGGGCCGCGGTGAATTTACACTTGCAATGGTGGGGTCATTTCCTCCTTGAGCTGCTTCCTGCGACTGTGCTTGGGCTAGTGCGTCTTTTTTATGGAATTCCAAGCAAGGCACTGCAGACATTTGTCGAGTACTACCGCGCGATTGTCCAGTATTTCAAGTTGATTGTGTACGCGGCGATCAATTGGGCGTCCTGGACGATTATTTTCAATTCAATTTACCAGCTGTACTCAGCCCGTATGCCCAAAGACAACAGCTGGGCTCCGTACACGTATCGAGTATACCAGGTGATGGAGTTCATCTTCTTTTTTGTGCTGACGTTGTGTGCGGAAAAGATTGTGATCAAGTTCATCGCGATCCGGTTCCACCAGTCGTCCTACGCAGATCGGATTCAGAGCACGACGCACGCATTCAAAGTGTTCGATCACTTGTACATCTACCGCCCGAAACAGTACGATGCGATGGCTGCTTCGGCGCCTGCTTTCCAAAAGATATTTGCGAAGCGTGCAGAGGACACCAAAAACCGCTTTCGAGACTGGCGCGCATTGTTTCGCCGCCAAGCCCAAAATTCATCGGCTGCGGCGCTGCGGCTCGCCGCGATCGGCATGCGCGATCCAGCGATGCTCCTGAAGGCCACACAAATGGGCGTCAAAACGGAATTAAACACGTCCGCAGAGGCCAAGCGACTCGCGCGATCGCTCTATGTCAACTACCAGCGCGATCGCTCGCGCAATTATCTGGTGCCGTCCGACTTTGCGCCTGCATATCCAGACAATCCCGGCGGTGCACGCAATGCATTCGCGCTCTTTGACCGCGATGGAAACGGCGACGTTTCCCAAAGCGAGATTAAAAGCACGGTGATGGAGGTATTCAAAGAGCGCCGCATCCTTGGATTTGCTATGCAGGACCTCAACAATGTGGTCGGCGGGCTGGACCTGATTATGTGCATTATCGCAGGCATCTTCGTGCTATTTGAAGCGTTTGCCATTTTCAACGTAAACGTGGCGCAAACTGTATCTACGTTTTACTCCATGGGGATTGCCTTTGCATTTGTCTTCAAAGAGAGCGCGCAGAACTTATTCGACTCGATCATTTTTATCTTTGTCTCACATCCGTACGATACTGGCGATGTAGTGATGCTTGAAGACAATGTTTACGTCGTCAAACAGCTGCGCCTCCTCTCCACGCGATTCACCAACACGGCCGACAATTCCGACTTGTACATTGCCAACCCCATCTTATCCCAAAGTTCTATTATCAATTTTCGTCGCTCGAGCCACCAGTACGACGAGACGCATATCCAAGTTGCCTTCAATACCCCACTGGAAAAGTTAAATGCGGTCCAGGACGATCTGAACGACTGGATCAAAAACGATCCCGAACACCGCTTCGTCTACCCTACCTACATTTTTGTGTACGCGGTCAACTATATGCGCTACATGGACTGTACTGTAGGCATGACACATTCACACAATTTCCAGGATTGGGGTGCACACCTGTACCGAAAAGTGGCATTTTTTGCCGCACTGAGCTACTTTCTTCGGAAGCACGAAGTTGCATTTGAGTACGAAGTCGAGTCTGCAATGGCATGGGATCAGGACTGGGAGGCAGAGTACCTCAACAAGTATACCACGGCGTCGGACGACGCGTCGGACTCGGACGCTGTGCCAGTCAATCTTTTCGAGCCGCCATTGCCGACCAAGATGGCAACGACAGCGTCTGATGTCCCACAGGGCACCGCGAACAATATTGACTGGCCGAGTAGCATCCATTATATCCCTCCAGATACCTCATTCGAGCACGACACGAAACTGGCTGGCGGTCGTCTTGCACAACATGCGCCGGACGAGAGCACTGCAACGACGTATATGTATTTTCGGCCGCCATCGGAGCGTGGCGATGCGGATGAGATACGTAAACGGAACTACACTGCTGCATAGTAGTGGATCAAGACTCCTAGAAGGGTCTGGCCCTGTGAACCATAGATTTGTACATGCGATGCACCGCCCTGCTTTTTGCCATTGCGCCGAACGCGGGGGCAACCATGGCTTACAAAGCGTCCAAATTTTTCTCGGCAGCAGCACGATCGGTCGCTCATGTCTGAACTACATGTGCCCAAGACAGAGAAGGCCCGCAAGCGCAATATAGACTTGGAAGTGGAAGAGCCTATTTTGCAGCAGCGTACAGCAGATGGCTATCTCCAACATCCCTATGGCGGCGTCCCCGCTGCGCACTCCGCGTTGGACGAAGCGCGACAATCGGACGCCAAAGGTGTTGCCAAGAGCCTGCTCCTATCAATCGGATGGCTCGATCGCCTTCTTTCGCTGTTCATTATCCTTGCCATGATCCTGGGTGTAATTATTGGCGAATTCGCGCCGAACGCGAAACCCAACCTGGACGCTCGTACTTTCAAAGGTGTGCCTGTCTCGCTGACGGTGCCGCTTATCACGATGATGTGGCCAATTCTGACCGCTGTCAAGTACGAGCGCTTTCCAGACCTTTTTCAAACGCGCCGCATTTGGTACCAATTGGCGATTTCGTTATTTTTAAACTGGATTATCGGCCCGTTTCTCATGCTGGGCGCTGCGTGGGCGACGCTTCCAGACCTAGCAGAATACCGAATTGGGGTCGTTATGGTCGGTCTTGCGCGGTGCATTGCCATGGTTATGATTTGGGTCAAGATTGCGCGCGGGGATAGCGACACATGCGCCATCATTGTGATTGTCAATTCCCTGCTCCAAATGGTGCTGTATGCACCGATGGCGCTGTGGTTCATCAATGTGATTTCCGGCGACCATACGTTCCATCTAGACTATCCAAAAACAGCGACTGCTGTTGGCATTTACATGGGTATCCCACTCGCCGCAGGAATCGTGACGCGCCTCTCGCTCCTGTACTTGGTGGGCGAGGCGCGACTGAAGAAATTCCTCGTCTACTTCCAGCCATTGAGCCTCGTGTCTCTTTTGTGTGTGATCATCGTAATCTTTGCGTCCCAGGCCAAGCAAATTTTGCACAACCTCGGCCCCGTGTTCCGCACGATTGCACCGCTCGCGCTCTACTTTGCGCTGATGTGGACCTTTACTTTTGCCTTGATATGGTTCCTTTCTGTACGTTTCGGGAAAGAAGAATGGGGCTACCAAATGGCCGTTGTCCAGGCGTTTGTTGCTGGATCGAACAACTTTGAGCTCGCTATTGCAGTGGCAGTAGCAACGTACGGTGCGGATGCAAAGCAGACACTGGCCACGACGATTGGGCCGCTCGTCGAAGTACCTGTGCTGTTGACATTGAGCTGGATTGCTCTCGTTATCGGTCGACGAATGCGCTGGGACGTTGCAATCTCGCGTCAACAGGCGCGGCGCGCGACTAAAGAAGTGCATCGCAACGCGTAATGTACCTTGCATCCTACATCATTAGGGTATCTATAGCACCACACAGTCCTCCATGATTTTAATCCCGTACAGTTCCGCATCGACGTTGCTCTCAATGGACTTGAAATCGCTGCGCGAGCGCAAAAATTCGTACATTTCCTCAGGCCGCCACGTTCCTCCACTCAGTGTTGCGTCGCGCACCATTTTGGCGAGCTCTTTGGGGTCGTCCACTATGTACAAGCTGCCGATCCGCTTCAGCGCAGCAAACAGCGTCGTTAATGCAGCCTGTTTCAACGTCGTGATAAAGTGGTAATATGCATTCAAGTCGGAAATCACTTGAAACCCGCCATTCAAAGATATAATTTGGCGTTTCAAGTGCTTGCACAGCACGGCATAGAGACGGAGCCCAATCTCTTGGTAAAATACGTCCAGCAATGCCTTGTCTGCACACGACGCCAGCATATCACAGTAGATCTCCAACGTTCGGCAGCATTCTGAGCAGGCACGCGTCGGCTGCGCAATATCAAGTGCCTGCCCAGCTTCGGGGTAAAAATCGCGCGGGCTTTGGCGTGTGAGCACAATGTATTCCACGTGCTGGACAAGCAACTCGACGCCCGTACTCAAGCCCTCTGCGACGCTCTCGTCCAAACTACTCTCGAAGCGCTTCTTTTCGCGGATCGCAGCATTGGTAAAATCTGTCTTGCCCAACAATGGGGAGGCAACCTTGTCAAAGAACACATGCGTCATCTGCTGGATTGTATCGCCAATTTGGACGAGTTCGAAAAAGAGAATGAGTGGGCCGACATGCTCGGCTGCATGCATCGTCATTTCCTGTCTTGCTGGATCGTAAGAGCCGATCTGCTCGCGTGCATTCTTGAATCCTGGCTGGATGTGCGCATCGTTGAGGGTCGCAAAGAAGAGCACCGTGATTTTTATCGCCGCCTGCTGTACACGTGCAGCGCTGCTTGGACCCAACGCATGCAGCGGCTCGAGTCGCTGCAGTGCCATGCGCGTAGTGCCAATAAGCTCCATCGCGATGTCAATGGACAGCATTGCAGAAAGCTGCAAGGGCCGTATTGGTGATGCGGATCGAAGCTTGGGACTCTGCGCAAAAGGAACGTCGAGCGTTGCCGCTTCCTTCTCAGTACCTTGGTCCTCCATTCCAGTTGGCTGATCGGTAAGGCCAAGATACCCTTCGTGCCCATCCTCGTCCTGCGCTGGGTTCGGCGAGGACTCGCGACTTGTCTGCCATCGCGACGGTGTAAGCTGCCCGATGCCAAGGCTCGCTGATCTCGGCAGCGATGCAGCGGGTGCCATAATTGCACCTTTAAACTTGGAGAGAAAAGAACGCTTCTCAGCGGCAGAGTGTGGTGTGGGCACAGATGCCTCGCGATGTTCGCGCACTGTTTGCGCCAATTCCTCGGTCCATCGCTCGCACACTTGAGCAAGTGTGCGTGCTACCCACGCCTCTTCTTGCGTGATATACTCCTCAAGCTGTTGCGCCCAAATATGACCGAGCACCTGCTTTGTCTCAGCGATGTCCAAGTGCGGCGCACCTTCTACCATTGCATCTGCAAGCGGCAACATTTGCGCGTACGACTGTGAAAATGCGCACAGATAGGTAAATGGACTGTGCGAGAGTGCATGCTGGAAAAGGCCGCTGATATATTCAGTGACAAGATCATCACATAGCTTCTCGAGAAAGACCAGCTCTACACGCTGTTCCCGGGGAAATACACGATAAATAAGTGCACCCTCTTCGCGCACGACACCTTCCAAGAAGGATACAAAAGTAATAATTGGTTTCGTGTCCAGCGCAGCTTCACTTTGCGAGGTAAAACAAATGCTATCCTCGGGATTATGAGGAAGCGCATTCCCAAAAACTGGACGGCTCGCAAGGTGTGCAAGTACCAGCGCGTATCCCCCATCGCTGTACAATGCGCGCTCTCGATCCGGTGCTTCGGCTGATGCTGGCTGAGCGCACCCGCATAGGGGCGGAACAATGCGCAAGCTCCATGCAAGACTTGCATACCGCCGCATTTCTGCATCAGCGGCAGGATCTCTGCGCTCTTGCAAAGCTGCAAATGCCGTACGCAGCTGCACTTCGCAAAATGTGGCTGCCTGCTGTATGCGCGGAGCGACAGTATCCAGCGAGAGGCCAGGAGGGAGTGCCTTTACTAGTGTCGATGCTGCATGCGTCATATTCCGTAGCATTGTGCATTGCGCTGCAAGCGTCTTGGTCGCAGGCCCGGTAAACAATAGGGAGGAAGATGTGCTATGTTGGGCCATTAGCGAATGAAATAACGGCTTCAGCACAATATATGCACGTCGCACACGCTCAAAGTAAGGATGTATAGGCAAAGTAGACTCCTGCAGCTCCAAGTCGGAGAGAAGGTTTACGGTATCGCGTGGTTTTCGTGGTACTTTCGCTTGCGCCAAAACCGTCTCTAGCGGCGGCGGCGGAGTATTCAAAAGAAGATCTTGCATGTCGTCAAGACCTTCCCATGCAAGTCGATCAAATCTCCATTTCCACAGCGTCTCGTCCTTGTATAGGCGATGCATTGCACGCGAACATTGGCCGACGCGCGGCAATTCAGTTACGGGAACATTGTCTAAAACTTGCATCATAACATTCCGAGGAAACGGTCCAAAATCCATGACATGATCCTCCAGACCAACTGTCTCTGTACCCATCGTTTCATCGTCCTGCAGCTCAAATGGCACGCGCGTGGGCGCCAGCGGCGTCCACGCCTCCAAAGCCATGACCGTAGTCGAGCAAACTTCCTTACACCTCCACTTGTGTACAAACTCGGCCGACCAAAGGGCCGTGCACCACCATGTTCTTGCCTGGGCGCGGCGGTGCGGGAAAAGGCCCAGAGCTGTGCTCTGTCTGGCGTGGACTAAGAAACAGGAACATCATACGATGTTTTATTTTTTGAAACATAAAAAGAAAAAATACAACAAGGTTAGCATAGCGCAATTGCGCCACTCGGAACTTGTGCAATCGCCGCCGCGGAAAGAACGAATGACAAGCGCGCTGATGCATATGTTACTTATAGCTTACCGCACGTAATGACAGCATGTTCACGATTTTTTCCGAGCAAAACCGCCCTCGAAACGCCCCTGTCTGTGCTCTTCAGCCTGCTTGAAAGCCGCGCCGCAAGTTTAAAAAATTAGTCAGCATTGTGCACGGCCTCGACACGGCCCCAGCGGGTTGTTGCCAGTTGCATGCACCAGCGGTGTATTGCTTAAGCGCAGTGTGCCGATGGCGAGTTTTGTCGGCAGCTCTTCTGGGGTACCCGGGTCACCACGCACTGTAGATGAATTTCCACCTGCGGCAAATGCGGCAGTGTTTCGCGATTTGCTCATTTTCGAGGAGCGACTGAAACAAAATGCAGCACGCCTGGGTGCGCGTAAGCAAAAATACCAGGGTACGTTGCGTTTGCGTGCTAATGAAAGCATTTTTATACTTGCTCTGCACTTGCATCTTATGGGCCGTATACTCTCTCTGCTACCAGCCACAGGATGTATGTGTACACACTGCTCACTCCAGAACGTAATTATATACTATGCAAGGCTCGGCCTTGTATCTGTATGTTGCACAATGGTGATGCTATTCTTTGCGAGCGGCATCTATGCAGGCCGCATTACGGCAGCAAATAAGTGCGTTGCGCCACTTCTCTCACAGCAGGTTTGTCCCGCAAGCGAATCGATCACTGCGTAACTTTAACATGCTCCTTAACAGAGATACAAACTCGCGATTTTCTGCATGGCTTGCATGGATTCCTTTCTGGCAGCGGATTGCGCCTCGCGCCCCTCCGCCATTTTTTGACAAGGGACCCGCACGTACGATGCGCTCAAAATCGCCCCGAGCGGCCTTCTTCCGACATAATACTGCATCCTCTATACCACAGAGCGGTAGTAGCCGCGGAGAACTCGTTTTTTCCAACCGCGTCACGCCGCATTTCCGCGAGGGATACGAGCGCTACCGCGGCGCTTTCGAACGAAAACGCAAGGAAAAATTGGCATTGCAACAGCAAAACAGACCCTCGTGGTTTTGGCCGTTTTCGAGTGGCAAGCGGGACGCACCGTCCTCGGCAGAAAAGCAGGCTACGCGCATTGCACCCGTAGGCGAACAGCCGTAGTCTTTTCAGATACCCTCACGTGATACCACGCGATCCGCTGTTTGGGCGAGCGTTGTGCTCCACAACGACACAATGCGCGGTCGTGGTAAGGCAAGCGCCGGGCCAGCCCGATGGAAACATGAGGACCCCATCTCGCATATCCTTGAAAGCAAAAATGCTGGAGTCCAACGCACTATGCCGGCAGATCTCGCAGATGCGCCGGATGGGAAGAAAGACGCGACGTTTTGGGTCTACGAGGATATCGAGCTGCTTCCTACGGGCGCAGTGATGACCTCGGCGCGTAAAGCTACGTTTGATGAACGCTGGCCTTATGCGGGGCGCCGTGGCGGTTGGCGCCCGACGAGTAACAAGCTTTCGGAAGCTGGATTTCATTATACCCCCTCATCGGAGGATGACGATGACTGTACTTGTATATACTGTGGGGTCGAGCTTGGCGGCTGGGAGCGAACCGACGACCCTGTGCATGAGCACAGGCGCAGGCGGCCAGAGTGTCCATTTTTTTTATGTATCCTTGCAGAAGGGATGTGCATGGAAACTGCGCAATCGAGGAAACGGTCGGCGAGCGTGGCGACGGAAGAAGAAGACGAGGAGTACGTGGAGCCGAAACGCACACAACCGAAGCGCGGGACTCGAACAGGCAGTGCACAGAAAGCCACGTTCACCGCGTTGTCACCAGACGATGAGCTCACGCGAGCGGCGCGCGATGCGCAAACTAAACCGCAAGACCGGCGTGCATCAGCGACAAACCCATGGGAGAGCGTAGATGGCTCTAGGATAGACGCGGACGTCGAGGCGGACTTATCCATTGATGTTACAGAGACGTTTATTGAGGAAGACGCCACGCACACATCATTAGTTGAGGAGACACTGCCCACCAAAGAACCGCAAACCTCTGAAGCACAAACCGTATCACCGAAGCGCGCTTCGCTTGCACAGCGCCGCTCCTTTGCGCGCGTATCTCACCCTCGCAGCTCTCTTGCGGTCGAGGAAAAACAAATGTCTACTGAGGCGACTACTGAGTCGAGCGCAGAGGAAGACGACCTTGAGGTGGAGAGCATTATCCACAGCGAGAAGAGCGAGCCGACACCAAAGACTGCGCAGCTTCCATCCGTTGCCGACTTTCTTCCTCTCCCATTCCCTCATTTGCTAAGCACAGACAGGCCGCCACCACCTGTGGCAGATCCCAGCAAGATTACTGTCATGGAGTGGGCTGTGCAGCAGCAAACCTATCTACTCGACATTATGCGCGAGCGGATCGAAGCGCGTCTAAGCACGGTGCATAAGCGGAATCTAGAGGAACGCAGGAAATTGGAGAAGAAGCTGCGCGCCTAATAATCGTAGAATATATACAATGCATCGACGCCACACGCCTATTCCGCCTCTTTGCGCGCAAAGTACATGTTTTGTGCAAATGTAGCACATGCAGACGTTGCCCAATACACCAAAAGCACCGCTGGTACTTGTGTCGCTATCGGGATTGAAATGACTGCACCTGCACGCAGCACGGTGGATAGCACCCGCGAACGCAAAGGCTCAGGCTCGGGCTCGGGTCCCGGCTCAGCGCTCCCTTCGTTGGACTTGGGTGCACTGCCGAGTCCCAGCGCGTGCTCTTTTGCGCGGCGCCGCTGCCTTGTCCAGTTTCCAATTTCCACATTGGCCATATTCAGTGCCCCAACAGCGACAGGCATAATACGTGTAGGGTCCGTATCCGCGAGTGTAGGCCCGCCTATCTGCGTAAGCCGTCGTACTAGTTCCGGATCCAGGCCTTTTTCCTGGAGAATTTGCTGCGATGCGGATGCCTGCGCAGCCACAGTGGCATCTGGGGACCACCAAGGCACGATCTCATGCGCAAGCACCGAGTCTCCCATAATTGCACCTTTTTGTAAGAGCATGGAGACAAGAATAAAGAGCGGAATATGCACGGCCAGTGATGTCAGTGTCGTGCGCAGTGGCGAGCAGTCGTGCAATTTGATCAGATGTTTCCATTTTTCGGTGAGAGCGCAATGTATCTCGCGGTGCAACTGCACACGTTTCTCCTTGCTTATGTCTTGTTGACGCGCATGGCGAGACAGTGCAGCGGCGGGTATTTGGCGCTTCCATACGGCCCATTCCGGCAGCATAATCTGCGTAAATTTGTCATTCCGGCGTCTCTGCCACGCTACAGTCGGTACCGATACAACAAGACGTAAAATTAGAGTCATGCCGACAATGAACGTCGTGTACGGATAAGGGCATGTCCCGACAAGGCCCAACGTCTCTGGCATCACAAGTAGATGCCGTGCCAGGGGATCAAGCCAAGTGACGTGCGCAAGTGTGGCATCGGTATGTTTTGAGCGCATGCCATAGTATCCCAGATTCACACTCCGCGCCGCACCGAGGCCAAGCGCGGAGCGATGCCGCAAAATTCGTAGCATAACGATCACAGTAACCCTCCACGTAAAGACGACGAGCGCTTATGTGGAGGCGCCGCGTGTGGCTTCTCCATATGCCAAACCATGCGACTATGGACGCAGAGACGGGGGCGCTTCGGGGGGGCGATGCTGGTGAAGATTATACAATACATCCAGCCGTCTGCATAAAGATTGGCGAGAAACATGCTACTGAAAGTGGCGCTATTGTGCGCCGATACTCGACGCACTATGCATGTTCCTGTCCCATGTGGCGCTTCAGTAAGGAACGCAATGTCAAGCAGCGCACTTGCTCCCACTTGTGCGAAGTGCTTGGAGAGGCGTATGAAGAAGCGCGCATCCCATCCATGGTACGCTGTGCAGAACCGCTCATCCAGACAAACTTACCAAGCTCACCGACCAGAAATTGGTATGGGTCCGTGCACCGCGCGCGCCAAATTCTGCACGAGAATGTGTCGCCAGAGAGCAGCGAGGCGAGACGCAAGCAATCTATGCCTTATGCACATACCGAAAGAACAAGAGTCAATCACGCACCGCTTATCGCGCGGGCCGCACATGCTGATGCTATTTGTGTATCGACGCAGGACGGAGAAGCGATGGTCATCGGACGGAAAGACATAAAGGTGCATGTCATGCTAGCGAGTACATGGCCGATTTCTGCAGATGATGCGGTGCAGAGACTCAAAAGAAGAATGGATCCCACAGGTTGGTGGATCAGCGAAAAGGCACGTATCACTGCGAAGCTGACACATAGCTGGACGGGGTGCGAGCAGTGTGGGATGGGGCCCGGCTGTGGTCACGCTACGGAAGGGAATGGCATGCACCTTCCTGGTTTACCAAGCGTACGTTTCTTCGCAACTGACCAAAGTGCTTCCGCCGGACCTTTCTTTGGACGGCGAATTGTGGGTCGGCCGCAACTTGTTCGACTATACCTCTGGGATATGCCGCTCGAGCGTGCGTGTGCAGCATTGCTAACAAATAGCGGCACGACGAGTGGGAGCATGTAAAGTACATGGTAGGTTGCCAAAGTTTCTCACACAGATCTTTGATACGCCAAGCATGCCCAATGCCAGCGTGGAAGACCGCTGGGCGCTCCTTGCTGAACGCTTCCCCATTGTCCATAGCAATGACACGCAGTCCGTGCATGCGCCTGGCGTATATATGGTGGGATACGAGGCATGTACATGCCAGGCTCATCTCGATACTATACTCCAACGGATCCTTGCTTTGGACGGCGAAGGGTACGTGCGCCTTATTCTCACACCCAGGGTAATGCTGCGCAGGCCGAAGTCCGTGTATGAGTACAAACGGAGCAAGTGTCTATATAAATTGAAGCCGACACTCGATGCGGAAGCACGCGTCGTTGCCTATGAAAAGGGGCAGAACCGGATCACAGGTCTCGTAGGCTCGCTCGTCTGCGATACCCTATCCGATCCGCCACGCCGCTTCCGCGTCGGATCTGGACTTACCGACGCACTGCGCAAGCACCCGCCAGAAATTGGCAGCGTCATCAGCTTTCAGTACGGTGGGATCAGCCCTGGTGGCCAGCCGCGGTTTTCAAGGTACCGAGGTATCGTGCCGGATAGGGGATGAAGCACAAGGTATCGATTTCATCGTATGTATTCGGTAGCATACAAGTGTAGCGCATCTATGGAGCCTGCAGAGGACGGTCAGCGGCGTTCGCAGGCGCGCCAAATGCCATATCCTTCTTAATCTGCGCGATAGCCTTAGCGGGATTCAAGCCCTTGGGACACGTCCTGGTGCAATTGAAAATCGTGTGGCACCGGTACAAAGAAAAAGTGTTTTCCAGCTTTTCACGGCGCTTATCTCCGTGCGCATCACGAGAATCAGACATCCAGCGGAATGCCTGCATCAACACGGCAGGGCCGAGGTATGCATCTTGGTTCCACCAGTACGAGGGGCACGACGTAGAGCAACAGGCGCAAAGAATGCACTCGTAAAGACCATCAAGGCGGCGTCGCTCCTCGGGAGATTGCAAATACTCGCGGCCACCCGGAGGGGGACCCTCCGGCTGGAGATATGGCTCAATGCTGCGGTACTGCTTGTAGAACTGCGTCAAGTCAGGGATAAGGTCCTTGACAATGTGCATGTGGGGCAAGGGGTAAATATTAGAGGCCGTCTTATCGCGATCAATACGGCATAGACAAGCAAGAGTGTTGACGCCGTCAATGTTCATCGCACAGCTACCGCAAATGCCCTCGCGGCAAGAGCGGCGGAACGAAAGGGTAGGGTCAACCTCATTTTTAATCTTGAGCAGAGCATCGAGCACCATGGGGCCCGTCCTGTTCAAATCGATATTGTATGTTTGCATATGAGGCTTTTTTGTCGGATAGTCAGGATCCTGCGAGGTTAGCGGTAATACATAATGCAGCGTACCCAGCGGTAAATTTTGAACGCCTTCATTTTTTGCGGACGTTCTGTCGCAGGTGTCGCCATGCGTGCCACGGCAGAGGTCGAAAAAGGAGCCACAATGCGTACCGACGCCCGGGGCATCGCCGCGGGCACTGCAAGCTTAAACATGCTTGGTGCCATCAACATGGTAGAGTAGGCAAGGTATGTGTGGAAAGTGTGTTAAACGAGAGGGCTTGTCACTCGGAGGAAAGCGGAATTCTGCGTCTATTTCAAAAGGACGTGCATCCATTGGCTGCGCTTGCCCTGCACCGGTGCAGTTGCGCGAATCAAAAGTAGTCAAAAGTTTATCACGTGAAATATGTGGAGGAAATTGCAAATCAAACGTTCGGCTATGTGGCGCGCGAGGCCGGCAATGTAGTCCAAAACGGTGCTTGCTGCCAGGAGGGACCGTGCGCGACAGCGCGCGTTCCGCGAGGATAGTGTGTCGGAGGAGCGC
This sequence comes from Malassezia vespertilionis, assembly GCF_029542925.1. Classification (NCBI taxonomy): domain Eukaryota; kingdom Fungi; phylum Basidiomycota; class Malasseziomycetes; order Malasseziales; family Malasseziaceae; genus Malassezia; species Malassezia vespertilionis. The sequence continues at coordinate 363,860 of NC_079255.1, read as the reverse complement.
TCGACGTGCCGTTTGTCTCGAAGCGCAGCTTGCGTGCATCCTCCTGCTCTTTGTACGTAGTCCATACAGTGTGTGGATCGGGAATGTGTGGGGTATGATCCGACTCGAGCACCCATATTTCATCTACCCCTTCGGCAGCGAGGTAGCCGCGCAAGCGCTGGTAGTTCAACGCAACCTGCTCTGTACCGTGCGAGTCGTCAGACAGTGCAATTCGGCCGTGTGCAGCGCGGATCATGCGCAACACTTCGCGGCCAGGATACGTTTCGCCGTCCCATCCTTTACGGAACGCGGCAGAGTTGGCTTCAATTAGTGCACCGTAGCTCACTGCGAACCGTATGTTGCGAGTCAATTTCATACGCAGGGCCGCGCCTTGATCCGAGTCGGCGCTCGGGAGCCAGGGACCTTGCGGTGCAAATAAGCGGTAGAGGTCCATGTGCCCAATGACCTCGGGCCGTAGCCGATCCATCACTTCATATTGTGCATCAAGGTATGCATCTAAAAGTTTCCAGTACATGGGTGCATGAATGGGCTGCGCTTTTGATGCATCCCCGCTGCAGCAGCGAAGCGCGCGCTCAAACGTGGACTTGTCAAAATCGATCGGCACGCCGCACGCATGGTGCACAGAGCCGACAAGGTAATCTACAACGCCTATTCCAACATAAGCCGGTGGAAGATGCTTTGGGCGGGCCGTGTCGTCACCAGCAACCCATGCTGGCTGCAACACGCGTGTAAGGAAATCAATGCTCGCCGGCGAAGAAATATTTTCCGTCTCGCACCCCACCAGCACATGCATCGGGCGAGGACGCACTGCATATTCGCGCTGTATTGCACGCGCTTTTGCCAGGTACGCGCGAAATTGCGCCGCTAGGCCTGCTGGCGTAAGCCCAGCTTCTTCTTCTTCGGGGTATAATTGCTCCGCATATTCACGCGGCGTATGCTCAGAAAGATGAAAATGCGTAAAATTTATGTCGTAAGCATACGCTACCACCTCCTCGAGCATCGACTTGGCATGCTTGCAAAACTCCCCCGAGTGCGAGTGATGCGAGTGCATGGACGAATGAACGCGGCGAGCGAGCGAGCATTTTGTCCACGTGGCTAGCTCCACCTGCGTTCCCACGCGCGCGCATTTGCACTCCACAAGTGAACGACGACACTCCTGAGATGCGGCCGCAACGTATATTAGGGTCCAAGAAAGGATTCTACAAAGTGTCGTATGCGCCGCTGATTGAAAATGGAGCGCCGCCACAGGAGACAGGTGAGATACCTTCTCCGGAATGGGTGCCAAGATCGAGTGTCCCTCAGTATCTGATCGACACCTGGCGCGACTTTCGCGCCCAGCGGCGTGCATATAAGGAGGCGATGCTTGCTAAGCAAGATAACAAAGCAGAGACCGTGAGCATCGATGTACAGGCTGTGGCACCGCCTACCAGTGTCGTACAGGAGCTGCATCAACCGGCTGCACCGCCATCCGTGGAACAGACCGCTGAGCCAACGAGCCATGCCCAGGAATCAGAGACGACCGAGTTCGGATTGCACAAACCAAGACAAGAGGCACTGCGCGTGTTTGCAAGAAGTATGCATGGAAAGAACGATGTACAGACTATGGAGCCTGGCGCTGACCATGACGAAACGATGGAGCAACTTACAGATGCGTCCTCTCCGAAGCATTCCCGGGACCAGAGCCATGAGCCAGTAGTTTTTGTCGCTACGGGCGGTGAGTTGCCCGGAACCACTACACCGATTGCGGAGATCGTTGGGGAGGTGCAGCCAGCAGAGGCAGCACTGCTCGAGCCGCATCTTTTGTTGCGAGAAGACGCACGAGATACAATGGCAAATCCACCAGCAGCTCCGCTGGTGCCATCCGAGCCCCATGCTTCTACCCAAGAGCCTGGCGCCGCGCCTGGCCGCCGAAGCGCGCGCGTTCCCGAGAAAGTACACACGAGCGAAGAGGACCGTGCGCTGAGCCATGACGAGCTGTTGTACACTACAGCTAGCCTCCGTAATGATTTGGTCAGGCATCGGGAGATGGCGGACGAAATAAAGAACATGTACGCCGATGCGTCCACAAAGGCCGCCGATGCTGTCATGCAATCCAAAAGATTTGAGGAGGAGAACAAGCAGATGGAACAAAAACTTTGCAACGACCTGCGTATGCGCGAGGAAATGGACTATACCCATAAAAAGATGCTCATGGACGAACTCGAACAAACCAAAACCCAACTTGCGATTCTGTTGGCACGCGATGCCAACACTGGGGATGCGGCGCGCCACAAGGCAGTGCTATGGGATGAGGAACAGGAACGAAAACGAAAACGCGAGAAATTGGCCAAGAAGCTCGCTGGAGAGCAACACAGTGTGATCGAGCCCGTGGTATCAGCACAGCCATCACCGCCCCCAGCGATGCGTGACGCCTTAGTCGACGAACTCGACGAGCTTGCTGCTGAAGCTGCTGAATCAGGTGCCCCATCTGTGCTTTTGGGGAAACGCTCGCGCTCGCGCCGTGTCGAACCTGAGGCAGACAGCACGCTCCTAGCCGCGGCGTCCTTGGAAAACCATGCACTTCCCACGGCATCAGCAGCATTAGAAACCCCACTGTCCACGACGCATGTTACCATTCCTACCAAAGAGACAGAACACCGCCATATGGAGTTGCAGCGCGAGATACCCTACGATGCGCCCGAGTACGAGCCCGGCTCTCCCCGCTGGAAGCGCCGCAAGCGTGCATTTTCCCCAACTCCGCCATCTGTAGCGCCGTAGCCTCCACATGTGGAGGCCATGTAAGCCTTGAAACCACGTGTGTGCGAATGCGGAAGGAGCGGTGCAGCAATCAACTGTTCAAGCCCGCTTGATTTACACAACGGCAGCATGCGTCCCTCGACATCCGATACGGATGCCGGGAAGAACAAAGACTCGCCCAGTACTATAAAACGCAGCACGCCATCGCTGCAGCATATTGCAGCACGGTACAAAAAGGAATCGGTGCCCGCCGAAAGCAACACGCATGAGGAGAAACAAAGTTTAGCTTCCGATAGTGACACTCGTACGCATCTCGCGCATACTGACAACAGCAGCGCCAAGTCTACGAAGACTTGGACTTGCAGGCCGCTTGGGGTCTGCAGCCGAGGCGCCTAATGCAAAGCCCGCGTCCATACCCTTTACCAAAAGCAGCGGCATGCCGAGCCTAAATGAGATCCGGACGCGGCTCAACCAGCGTGGTGTAGATATCACGTCATCCAAATGGAGCAAGCGCAGTCCAAGCCCTACTCAAAGAAATGCAGAAGAGTACGAGGCCGAGGATGAGACACGCGTGCGACGCACGGCGTCAAATGAGGCGGTTGAAACCGTTATGAAAGAAATCGGCTCACCTGACGAGCCTGCAGCGAACACAGAACGCAAGACTGTACAATTTGCAACTGAAGAGCCCACCGCCGACTCGCAAAAGCAGGTACTGGACGGTGCGAATGCCGCTGATACGGAGACGGATCCGCCAACACCAGCGCCCGACTCCTCCGGTCCGCAAGCGGAGCGTGGTCGCGAGGCTGCGCGTGCTGCCAAGGGCGGCAAGAAGCACCCCTTACAAGAGGTGTGGACTTTGTACTATGACTTTATACGACACCACGGCTCCGGCGGCAAAGACAAGAACAAGGACCAGTTCGAAGCGACGTTGAAATGCATCGGCAACTTTACCACGCTTGAATCCTTTTTTGATACATTTGCCACCTTGCACCGGCCCAGTCAGCTGGAAAAGAATTCGAACTACCACTTGTTCAAGCGTGGGATCAAGCCGATGTGGGAAGATGCTGCAAATGCCGACGGTGGACGCTGGATCCTTACGTTGCGCGCACAAAATACTTCGCCTGTTTCGCAAACCTACCATGGCGCCCTGCTTGACCGGTGTTGGATGTGGCTTGTGTTTGGCCTGATTGGCGAGCACTTTGATGACAATGATATCGTCTCTGGTGCGGTCTGCTCCTTGCGCGGGAAGGGCGACCGCATTGCGCTATGGACCCGCAAAAAGACGCCGGTTGAGGAGGTGAATGCGCTGGGAAACAAGCTTTTGGATTTACTGCAGCTCAAAAATGAGCGCAATGTACATATGGAGTTTAGCGTCAACCACGGCGCCAAGAATCCAGAGTACATTAGTATGCACAACCTGCCAGGAAAATCTGCGGCGCCCGAGGAGCTTGACGAGCAGGACACACGTGTAGATACGTGGCTTGATAGCGAGCTGACACTCCATCCTGCCGACCATGCGCGCTACTACTCGGAGCAGCAAAAAATGGGCGGAGAGAATGCGGTGAATATGTAGAAATGATTCATGTTGTACACAAACTTTTTACAGGGATGCGCTTGGTGTTGTATCAGCGTACAGTTACCGAGTTTTGCATACGAATGCAGATCTACAGTGCTATTTAAAAGTTCACGGCCCATGGCTACGAGACTAATGCAGCTCAAGCGAATCGCCCTAATGTCAATTGAATGCGTAATGCGTACATCGTGAATCTCGTCTGTTGTCAGTACCACGTATTCTACGCACAGTCCGCCAATGTAATGTGGTCCTTGAATGTACTGTACGACTTTTTCAGGATAATCTGCGGTCAGCGCTGCGTCAACGCACTTTCTCGGGGGCCGTTCCCGTCTGTGCAGCAATGAGCTTCTTTAAGTCGCCCACAGTATCGTCTGGGCTGCATTTGACGCGCACTGTTGTCAGTGTTGCACGCACACCCACCTTTGCGCCCAAGTCGGTCGTTCGCGATGACTTCAATCATGCGCATGGTCGAGAAAGGTGGAGGTGTGTAATAAAACGCCTGGGTGCTGTAGCAAGGGTATACAAGGTATCTACGTCTATCACGCGTCCATATCGATGTCCGTATTCTCCTGCGCAAGCATTGCAGCCTTGCGATACATAGATGCCCAATTTGTCTCTGTGAGGTGACGTACAGCATGCGGATCACTGAAAAGATAGTGGAATTCCGGCGATGCGCAGACCCACCAAAGACGCTCTTCGGCGCTTTTGCCCTTGAGGCTTTTAAGTGCACATAGCAGTGCATGCAGGTCCATAGTCAGAACACCCTCGATCTCGGCAAACGTGCGTGCATTTGTATCGTTTGAAACGAGCATGACTTGTGAATGGGTCGCCCGCATTGAAACGCTCAATGCCACGATCCGCTGGTCGTTGGTCAAGGATATATTTTGGTGGTGTGTGAACGCCTGCGTCTGTACATGCAAGACCCATTGTGCCGGCGAATACAGGCCGCGCGTGTGTTTTTGGTGTTGGACAGATTCAAGTAGCCACCGACTTGCGCGCCGTGCAGCAGCGCCAACCGTAGCCACAGGCCGCTGCTGCACCGCGTCATTGTGGTCCAGCAAGCGCTCTGTATGCTTCAGGTTGTCGAGCTCTTCTAGTACAATCAGCGGGACGATGAGATATAATGGAGGAGCTTCGAGTACGCCTGATTGAACCGCAGCCAGCGCGCGCTGAAATACGTGCTGCAATGCATCGAGCAGTCCCAGTAGCACATTAGTATCCAGTACCCATAGCACACTATTCGTCTGCGCAAACGGGAGAAATGGCGTGGAAGATGCCTCTTCGCCGGTCCGCTCCTCGTCCGCGTCCGCATCCATCAGCTCCTCAGTCGTCCATGTCTCGCCGATCTCCAAAGCATCTGCATCGCCTCGTGCAATGGTCACTCGCACAGGCCCCGCACTCCGCTCACCGGTGTAGCGCGCATTAAAAAAGTCGGCGTAGGTGGCCATGCAGCACGCGTTAAAAACGCACGTGAAGAATAATGCTACAAAAATTTACGTAGAAGATGCGTGCGTAGCGAAGTAATGTAAGATCACCTCGTATGTAAGGATCGTGAGACCCGAGTTTGGGACAGTCCGCACGAGATTTACGCCCATGCCTCTGTAAAACCCGCGAATCCCCTCATGTTTATAAATATATCGCACCGTTTGGAGGAAACTTGTATACTGGCGATGAGTCGAGTTGGAGATCATCTGGAGCCGCGTGCGGATTACCTCGTGGGGGTATGTGGCGATCGACGCAACCATTTTTGAACCACCGCTGCAGATCAAGATGGTGCCCGGGCCGAGCGTATCGCGTTGCTCGTACTTGTGCGCAAGCTCTTTAAACCATTCATACAGCGGAAATTGCACAGCGACGTGGGTAATGCCAAGAAGACTCGCGAAAAGCCCACGGTAAAATGCACCCAAGCCCTCGCGTTGGTATATTTTGACAAACGCATCAAGCGTATTCCAGTAGCGAACGTCTTGCGGTGTCGACTTGGTTTGCAGCTGCGGTAAGTACAGGGCCACCACGCACCATAATCCTTGTTTTTACTACCCACAATGGGCTCGTGCATGTTGAACTTGCGGCACCTGCAATCATGGCGCTCCCGATGTGCGTGCAGAAATTCTCCCTGCCGCCCAAGAACGTCTCGCTCATGTGCCGCTTCGCCACATCATATACACAAAAGTAGATCGCCCAAGTCGGGAGATAGCCGATCATAGTCGGTCCTAAACCGCGGTAAAAGCCGCGTATACCGTCGTCCTGCCATATCCCACGCATGATCTTGAATATTCCCTGAACACTCGCCGCGCCATGGCGCCCCGTTTGAACCTGGAGCCGCGTTTTCAAAACGTCAAGCGGGCATGTCACAACACTCGAAACGAATCCAGCACAAGCGCCGGCGATCGCACTATCGCGCGCGGGAAGCCGCCGCTTTCTGGAAGACATGCACGGCACAGTGGGCAGAGAGGAAGCGCCGCCGAAAAAGTGCAACCGCGCATACTTCCTATACAGGACAGTACAGCACATCGCGTTGCAACCGCGTCAGAAAAGCATGCAGCGACCATCGCGCTGGGCGATGGCCGTGCATGCCGGCCGCATCGGCATCTTTTCGGTGCAGGTCATGTGTCTGGTCCATTTGGTGAACCAGTACATGTTCGAGGTACGCGTTTGCAAAGGCGCGTCGATGCTGCCGACACTATCCCCGCAAGGCGACTTGGTCCTGCATATGCGCTCCCCATTCCTCCGTCTGCTTGCATTGACGCCGCTCGCAAGCTCAGATCTCAAGGAGCGGTTTTCAACCAAACTCCTGCCCCGAAAAATGGACAGCAGCGCGGGTACGGGCCTAAGAATGGGCGATATTGTAGTCGCTCTGTCGCCGACCGATCCATCGCGCACCGTATGCAAGCGCATCCTTGGAATGCCCGGAGATACGGTTCTTGTAGACCCCAGGCAAGGACATACCGATGACGATGATTTGGCTTTTGCCGCGTCTGCCATCCCCGAACTGCTTCAAGCGCCGTTGGCACGGATACACAGTGCCAAGATGGTAACCATCCCGCCAGGGCATGTATGGCTCGCGGGGGACAACCTTGCCAACAGTACCGACAGTCGGCAATATGGCCCGGTACCCATCGCGCTTGTCAAAGGGCGCGTTTTGGCGCAAATATACCCCAGGCCCAAGTGGCTCCCCAATACACTGCATATCCTATAGAATTTATTATGCATGGCGCACGAGCGCATCGAGCCGCTGTTGGAAGAGGGCAGCGTTCTCGAGCTTTACACTGATCTCGTGACGGAAGTGGTCTGGCAGTTTGGCCAAGAGTGCAGGGTCTGACGACGCGATGGGCCCCAAATAGGTAAGCATCGCAGGGCCGCCATTTTGCAGTGACTCGCTTGTCGGCATACGGATCGCGTACTGCAGTGCGTTTTGCGCTGGCACTGACGGCGCCTCCTGCGTTTGTTGTGCACGCCACTCGGTTACTGCAAGACGTGCATCGGAGTAAATTGTGCAGGTATACACATCCGGCTCGGTGTGCGAATCGACCTGGAGGCCGGTGAGCACTTCGGCGAGTGCTGCGCGCTGCTTGTGCGTTTCTACCGCTAGCATAAGCCGCGCGTGCTCTTCGCGCAGATGCACAAGCTCTTTTTGTGTTGCATCGTGCATCGCTGTTGCTTTCGATGTTGCTGTCGATGTCGGTGTAGCGGGCGAGGTACGCTCTTCTGCACTCAGCACCATTTCGGTCGGTGCCAGCATTGGCTGGTTTGTTTCCGTGGAAGCTGGGCGGCGATTCAGCATTACAAGCAACTGGTCCGTCGATGTGCCGCTCTGGCTTTGCTATTGTCAGTGGTGCTTGCACACGTACACGAATCTCCTCCCATGTCTTTTTTTTGTCAAAGCTCTGCGTGCTCTTGGTATAGTCAAATTCTTTCATCGTTAGGTTTGCCGGTGCAGAGACTGGCGTCGCCGTCCCTGAGCCTTTAGATTTGCGGCCGCCACGCTTTTTGTTCTTTGCAGCGCCTGTTTGCGACGGCGAATCCGGCGGCTCTGCACGCGGAATCGAGTTTACTGCCGGCTGCACGTTTGATACCAGTGTCGCGCTTGCGGCGGGGGGCGCGTTTGCGGTTGGCGTCGCGTTTGCGGCCGGCGTCGCAACGGTGCTCACATCCTGCAGCTCTTCTCGCCGCACGCAAGTAACCTGGTGCGTGTCTGCGCGCTCTACATGCAATGTCGCTGTGGTCGAATCAACACGCAAAATGCGACCGATATAAAACTCGCCGCTGCGCAGCGTCAACTTCACCGTTGCACCCTCGAACGAGCTCATGATGCAAAAACCAAACGGCGGCGCGCGGATACGGCGATTGCTTAGTAAGCTATATATTACTTAGTCAGCATGTTGGTATGCTACGCTGCAGCAGCGCCGCGCGAATGGACGTCGACGTCGCCCGGTGCGCTTTCGGTCTCTTCAAGAGCGAAGAAAGGAGTTGCAGTCGACAAGGCGTCTCTTTCATCGCCGAGTATTGCGCGTTGGATTTCCTGCGACATTTTCCAGCCCCTGCCCTCGTACGCGGCTTGCCCAGCTTCTTCGCCAGCGAGTCGCGCGATGCGCAAATTGTCGGACGGCGGCAGTGGCACTTGGTTCCGCCTGTGCTCTGCGTATTCCATATCGGCAACGCGCTGCTCCATCGCCTCGCGAATCTGTTCTGTGCGGAATACATAGAAAGAGAGCGTCGCGAGACAACCGCCCGCGACAAGATCAATCAGGTAGTGGTGCATCAGGTACATGGTGCACCAGTACAGCCAAAAACTGTATCCCCAATAGAAAATACGCACGTCCACGGAAAAGCGGCCAATGCGTAACTTGTACGGGAAGAAGTAGCTCAAAAAGAGGGACTCGCACGTCGCGGTCGCGGCGTGCAACGAAGGAAATGCGCCGAATACCACAGGCGCACCGGTAAAGGTAAGAGTGTAGCCATGCCCATGAAAGATGTGATCAATGCGCGCAAGGCCTGCCGGGGAGCCGCGCATCCCGTAATTGGCGGCAGTCAGGCCCTCGCGCAGTTCGTACCACGGCGGGGCACAAGGAAATGCAATTTGGATTAACACACCGACCAAGTTTGTAAATCCGAATGCGTTTGCAAACATTTTGACGCTGCCTTGCGGTGCAAAAACAAAGATGAACGAGGCAACGACAAACGGCGCGATAAAGTGGACTACGCCGTACGGAATCCATGCCAAGACATCAAGCAGTGGATGTCCAAACCGCGTCAAAATATCACTGATATTCGCGCCGTACCATATAGTTTCCAGGGTCGGCAGCACCGAGACCCAGATATGCGGGCGGGTACTTTCAGGAATAAAGCGGCAGGAGTAGTAGAGCACGAGCCACAAAAGAATGGGAGATGCTGGAAGGATAAACTGGCTCGTTATCGGAATCAACAGCGCAGCCGAATACAGCAAAGGCACGAGCAGCTTGTAAGGGAACGGCGGGTCTTCGACGATGACAATCGCAAACGTGGCAATGACCAGCATCGCGCCGTACTTGAGCCGCTCTACCCGTGACATTTTATACAAGCGAAATTTTTCGATATTCTCGCGCGGCGACGTGCCCAGTGTCAGCCGCCTCGCGGCCGCCACGACCGCCGCTACTAGCTCGGCAATCATCCGCTAGCATGCAGCGGCGCCGTCGCGCGCAAAATTGTGTATCACGTGATACTTGCTACCACCATGCAGGAGCGGCGGTTGGCGCCGCTGCGTGGCGTGGCGCGTGCCATGGGCGAGTGCGCGGTGCAAGCGCAGCAGTACGGGCGGTGCATGCTCGCAAACCACCAGCAGATTGAGCACAATGCGTGCGCGAAAGAATTTCGCATGTTCAAGGATTGTGTGCAGCAGCATGTATGTATGAAGGAGTGCTGACCCCAAGATGGGCCGCCGGTGGTAACTATCTCGTGAGGCGTCGCAACGCCGCGAGCACATCTGCATAGAATGTGGCAAGCTCGGTGGGATTTTCGCAGAAGCGCTGGAATGCACAGCGCTCCGCGTCTGCATCCGGCGGCGCGACACTTTTCTGCTGCGCCCCTGCCTTGTGTGCATGGAAATGTGAGGTATATAAGCGGTTGTGCAGCCTGGAATGAGTAAATAGAATGCGTACCACAAGAATCCATCTTCGCCGCCGAGCACCTGCACGAACGCAATGCCGGAGCGGTGAACAAACTGGGTATAATCAAAGTCCAAGGGCCGCGAAGAGCATACTTTCTCGATGTGCGCAGGGTAGCGGCTCGACGCTTCTTGGTCAAGAACAAAGCCAAACTTGCGCAAAAGTGCCATCTCGAAGAGCCGGTCTGCCTGCGTGGCGTACCGTGCAAGCACGTGTCGGAACAACCAGCACTCTGTGTCGTTGCGCGGCTCTGGCATCTTGTCTGTGTCGCTCAGCAAGCGCGAGGCGTCCAGGAGGTGTGCGTACGTTTCCAGCGCTGGCGGCGCCCGTGCGAGACGAATCGGCAGCGGCGCACGAAATGGGCTGTGGCACCCCACGTCTTTGATCTGCCCAATCGGCGCCTCGACAAGCCGGAGTCCGTAGCGGTCCACGGTGCGAGTCCATATCTGTACCACGTCCTCGATCAAGCGCGCGGTAGCCCCGAGCCAGTGGATCTGGAAGTTAAACCCGTTATCGGGATTGTGCGCAAGATCGTGGTGTAAAATAGCAACTTCTGCGCGGTCGCTTTTTTTTCCAGGGTCTAAATCGATCAGCATCGAGCGGCTCATTTGCACGCGCCGACTTGGTGCAGCCTGTTTGCTAGCTTTCGGACGTGCTTCCTGCCTTTGCGGCTCGCCGTGCTCGTCGAGGAGCACCGCTTGGTTGGTGAGCCGGTAAAAATAATGCCCATCGTGGAAGGCGTGGGCGTGCAATACATGCTCCAAGTACCCTTCCTTTTGCAGCTTCCGTCCGAAGCGTTCTGCATCCTCGCGCGACCGAATATCAGCGTACGTCTTGCATAGCCAGGTGACCAAATCCGTGCCGACAATCGTGTTGAAATACAGAACGCGGTGCCAGAGCCGATCGCGCACCTTGACCTCTGCCTCGCTCGACCGCAGATCCGAAGCGAGGAGCGCAAGTGATCGTGTGCGTGCCAAGCGGCGTACACTTTTCGGCTTCGTGGTCGTGCGCCGCGAGAGCTCGTCAGCGACGCCTTGCAATGCATGCAAAAATGCCTCGTCGAGCATGCTGCTAGACGGGTCCAGCGTCGTGGGCAAAAACCGCAAGACGGCGCCACGCGCAGACCGCGGCTCGTTTGGGGCGCGGTACTCCACCCTGGCAAAGAGCTCCGCGAGGCGATCGATGCCGACAAGCCGCACCTCTTCGTCGCTCAGCTTCTCGCCCGTGCTCGCCGTCATGGGCGGTGGCGAGCCTTCGGAAGGCACGAGCACGAATCTGGCGCGCCAAAAGCGCAGCGAGGGACGCAGCTTGTGCTCGTAGCCTGCGACAAGTGAGTCTAGATACGTCCAGTTGTAGCTGTGAGGATCGGGGTGTGCAAAGGTGGTATTGTGCACTAGGTAGCCGCGCAGATTGCGCGGCCAAATGCAACAGCGGTAGTGGATCGGTGCCGTAGAGTACGGGAGTCGCTTGATGTAGCGCTTGACGTTGATCATGCCTGCTTGGCGGTTGTAGGACAAAGAGTGGACTTGGTTCGTGGTTGTGAGGCAGATCTGCTCGCCTGTAGAAAAGTTGCCCGGGCGCAGGAGCTCAATGGGGTGCTGGACGAAAAAATCGGCGTCGGGGCCGGCGGGCGTGCCTGGGCGTGGCACAGTGCGCTCCACAAGCTGAAACCCCTGCGAGAGGCGCTGCAGAACCATTTCGCGCAGCATCGCAAGTGCCGCCGACGTACTGGAATCGCGGCGTAGGAGGAATGAATGGAGGTCGGAGTGAACGGAAACCGTGTAAGGGTAGTCCTGCCAGTCAGTTTGGAACTCGCGATCGCTGGGCATGTAGCTCGTAGTCAGCGGCAGGCACGCGGGCGATATCATCGACCACCACTTGACTGTGTGCTGGACAGCGCGCCCTAGAAATACGTGCTGCCAGCGCAGCAAGACAGGGTCCTGGTACGGTCCCAAGGTGCGCAAATTCGAGGGGTTGACCAAGGAGTGCACCGTAGATGGCTGTGTCTCTTTCTGTTTGGGCTCAAGCAGGATCGGCGTCGACTTGGAGAGCTGTGTTGCGTCACTGGCTTGCACTTGCAGCACAGGATCATCCTCGTGGAACCGCCCTGCGAGCGCTGCGCCGATCAGCTGTGACGCATTGCGCGCAGTGGTCCTCTGCTCGACACGCCGTGTCCGTGTGCGCATGCTTAGCGACGTGATGTGTCTCCATAGTGTGGGCCACGCCCCAGACGCGGACGCAACGTGCGGCGATGCATGTACCTGCGCTACAAGCTCGGTCACGGTCTCAGCCACCAGTGGCAGGCCTTTGCCGCTGGTGTCAAAGAGCAGAGACAAGGCCGAGCGCGACGGCCCGGGGTAGCCTGCGTCTGCATCAAGGCGCGGCGTGCGCGTGCGACTGGATGCGCTGCGCCGAGTGCTGTGGGCACTGTGCCGCTCGTGCCGTGCGTTTGGCGAGCGGCTGTGTCGCACGCGCCGCGCAAACGAACTGCGCTCGACAGCCGCGTCGCGTTTTTCCTTTGTAGTGCGCGACACGGCCTCGGCCATGGGCGGCGCTTTGGAAAACGACGGGGCAGACAGACCGTTCGTTTGGGGGCGAAAGATATCCGTGTCGTGCATGTCGCGCGCAGTGCGTCGCTGTGCAGGCGTGTTTTGCTCGTGTTTCATGTGTATGTAAGGAATCAAGAGATCCTGGCGCCCGCTGCCCATCAGCTCCATCAAGCGCAGTCCGTCCATCCTGCATCGCGGCACAAACCGATCGCTGCGAAAGTGCATATCCTGTTCGACGTGGTAAAAGCTGCAGTTGATCCAGTAGGGCAGGAAATAGTAGGTGTGCATCTCGTTGGGATGCGCGGTATTGTCCGTGTACAGCGGGGTCTCTGTCTCACTCTGTATGGAGCGCCGCAGAGCAGAGCAATGTCTGGCGTCGGGCGAGAGAGGCGCGGAGCGAAATTGAAAGATGGGTGCAGTGTGCAGCGGCATCTGTGTAAGGCACACGAGGTCGAGCGAGATACCTGATTCTGCCATGCGCTGGGTCGTGGTGCGGAGCAGCCGCTTGTCCACGAAGAAACTGCCTGTGCCCGCAGTCGCAATCAGCACCTCGAAGCCCGTGCGCGTCAAGTCGCGGTCGACATAGTGTTGGTCGTACGGATTGAGCGCTAAATTGATGGCCTCAAGAACATTGCCCCTGTGCGCGTGCGCAATTTCGCCCACCAAGACGCGCCCCATCGTGGGCGTGCCATCATTGTGCCCCTCAAGCGGCGCGGCGTGCTGCGTCGTCCGGGGCTGGAGCAGTATATCGTGCTGGAACCGGAAAAACTCTTCCTTCAGCGTGCGCACAACAGCCGGCCAGTTACAGTTTGACTCCAAGTCGACGATGACTTTGTAGTAGTCTGCATAAAACTGTCCCTCGGCGTCCTGCTGCACCGGCAAATTCGCCTGCTTTGCCTGCTCCTCTTCTGTGTAGAACACGCGCGTGAACAAAATGACAGAGACGACATGGTTCGGCGAGATGGCCTCCCACTTGCGGAGCAGGTCAGGCAAAAAGCCCTGCAAAATCTTTTCGTAGTAAATCTCGCCGCCCTCGTCAAACTCCCACATTTCCTTGGACATTTGGATGAAAAGGTCGTACTTGGCCGATTCAGAGCGGAAGATGGTTTTTGTAGACGGCGCAATGTAGCCGGACTGAGTGCGCTCGCCATCGATGTACAGCTTGCCGATCGTCGCGCGTAACCCCGACGGCAGCTGAATTTTCTGGCTCACGTACACGCACTGGTCCAGCAACATGTTCGCGACGCGCCACATGTCGGAGCGCCCGATGTACTGGTCCTTAAAATAAAGCTCTAAATGATCGATCGTGAATGCCGCGCGCGATACACGGCACAAAATTTGCTCGCTGCGGTTGGTATAGCCATACAAAGACGCAATGCTCGTTGCGACGCTCAGCTGCAGCTGTTGCTGCTTCGCGATCACATCCGTATCGGCAAGCGCCTGTGCAGGCTTAAATACAAGCACGCGTGTACGCATCCGAGACGATCCCTCCGAAATAGCGGCATGCCCTGCGTCGTCCGTGACGCCAAGCAGCTCCGTGTCCGAGACCTGCGGCAGCGCGACTTTGGGGTTCAGCACAAAGCTGTACGTTGAGAAATTTGGCGGCTGATGCGTCCAGAACGTGATGCGCCGTGAACGCACATCATCGTGCACATCCGCCAACTCCGCTGACATATCGAGCGTCGAGGGCTCCTTGCGTCCAGGCGCCGCCGCCGCCATTGTGGGAGATGCGCGTGTGGAGGCGTTGTGCACACATGCCTCGGCCGAAGGCAACATCGGCACGCCGTGTTGTCGCCTCCCTTCGTCTCCAGCGCAAATGAGTACGTGGTGCCTGCCAGCTGACAACAGACGTGGACGAGGTCGAAGACAGGGACGGCGTACGTCTCTCATGGAATGTCTGGCCCTCGACCAAGCTTGAGGCGACCCGCACGGTGGTGCCGATCGGGGCGCTCTACACACCGCTTAAAGAGCGCTCCGATTTGCCCCCGGTCTTGTACGAGCCTGTATCGTGCAAGCCGCCGTGCCGCGCGGTGCTGAACCCATATTGCCAGGTCGACGTGCGCGGAAAGCTGTGGATCTGCCCGTTCTGCCTGTCGCGGAACCCATTCCCGCCGCACTACAAGGACATTAGCAACACCAACCTTCCTGCGGAGCTTTTGCCGAAATACACCACCATCGAGTACACGCTGAGCCGCATGTCGCAGATCCCGCCGATTTTCTTGTACGTCGTGGATACGTGCATGGATGCGGACGATCTGAAGGCGCTCACCGAGTCGCTCGTCGTGTCCCTCTCGCTCTTGCCGCCGCACGCGCTTGTTGGTCTTGTGACCTTTGGCACCGTGGTCCAAGTACACGAGCTGGGATACGAGTTGTGTCCAAAGAGTTTTGTGTTCCGTGGGTCCAAGGACTACTCGCCCAAAGGCATCCAGGACATGCTTGGCCTTACGCCCGGCTCGCGACCCACGCCCGGCACCCAGGGCGGCCCGAGCCAGCCCAAGGCGACCGGCGGACAGATTGGTGCCGCGCGCTTCCTTTTGCCCGTGTCGCAGTGTGAGTACCAACTCACGACAATCATCGAACAACTTCAGCGGGACCCGTGGCCTGTAGCGAACGACAAACGTGCGCAGCGCTGCACGGGCGCCGCACTTAGCGTCTCGGTCGGGCTCTTGGAAAGCACCTTCCCGAACACGGGCGCGCGTGTCATGCTCTTTTGTGGCGGCCCCTGCACGGAAGGCCCCGGTCAAGTTGTCTCGACGGAGCTGCGCGAGCGGATCCGTTCGCACCACGACATTGAGAAGGACAATGTGCGCTTCTTTAAGCGTGCAAGCCGCTTCTATGAAAACCTCGGCCGGCGCGCGGCGCACAATGGGCATACGATCGACGTATTCTCTGGATGCCTGGACCAGGTGGGCCTGCTGGAGATGCACTCGCTGAGCAATGTCACCAACGGGAATGTGCTGCTTGTCGACTCGTTCCAGATGGGCATTTTCAAGCAGAGCTTCAACAAGATCTTTGACAAGGACGAGCATGGCAACTTGCTTATGGGCTTCAACGCTACGCTCGACGTGCAGTGCACCAAGGAGCTTAAAGTGTCTGGCCTTATTGGGCACGCCATCTCTGCGAGCAAAAAATCAGCGAGTGTGGGCGAGACAGAGATCGGTATTGGCGGCACGTCGGCGTGGCGCATTGCATCGCTTACGCCGCGCACCAGCCAGGCCATCTACTTTGAAGTGGCCACGCCTGCTGGCCAGCCGCTGCAGCCTGGCTCGCGCGGCCTGGTGCAGTTTGTGACACACTACCAACACGCTTCTGGCCAGTTCCGTCTGCGCGTCACGACCATTGCTCGCAACTTTGCGGACGGCGAGTCTGGTCAGATTGCCCTCTCGTTCGACCAGGAGGCAGCAGCTGTGCTGATGGCGCGCATTGCTGTATTCAAGGCTGAGATCGATGACAGCCCCGATGTACTGCGCTGGCTGGACAGGATGCTCATCCGTCTCTGCCAAAAGTTTGCCGAGTACCGCAAGGACGATCCCACGAGTTTCCGGCTGAGCGAAAACTTCAACATTTACCCGCAGTTCATGTTCCACTTGCGCCGCTCGCAATTCTTGCAGGTGTTCAACAACTCGCCTGACGAGACGGCGTACTACCGCCATATCCTAAACTCGGAGGATGTGAACAGCTCATTGATCATGATCCAGCCGACACTCATGTCGTATGGCTTCGAAGGGCCGCCGCAGCCCGTGCTCTTGGATAGCATGTCGATTCGTCCCGACGTGATCCTGCTCCTCGACACCTTCTTCCACCTGCTCATCTTCCACGGCGAAACGGTTGCACAATGGCGCAAGGCTGGATACCAGGACCAGGAGGGGTACGAAAACTTCCGCGAGATCCTCGATACGCCCCAGGTAGATGCACAGGATCTGCTCTGCGAGCGTTTCCCGATTCCGCGCTACATTGTGTGCGACCAAAACGGGTCTCAGGCACGTTTCCTGCTCTCCAAGCTGAACCCATCGACAACGCACATGACGGGCGGTGCGTACGGCAATTCGAATCAAGGCGCTGCTATCTTTACCGACGATGTCAGCTTGCAAGTGTTTATGGAGCACCTTAAACGCCTTGCTGTGGGCGCAAACAGTGGATAGAGCACCGGCAACAGGGGTAGACTGAAGAAGAGCATTTTGTGTTCAATAGGAATGAAGCAATGTTCGCAGAGGACTTGGCGCGTCGTGGTTCTAAATGGCGTTGTTTGCTGTCATGAGCTGCTTTTCGGGTGCAGACTACGTATGGAGGTTTGGTTATGTGCCGCCTATCCTACGCATTCCATCTTGGCAGCCACTACCAAAACAAAAAAAAAAAAAAAAAAAAAAGCTCGTGCATTGCTGCCGACTCGTTCGCTGCCAGCAATGCCTAGTCGTCCATAAGCTCGGTCAACTCGGCCTCCTCCTCGGCAGTCAACGCCACCCCTACCGCAGCAGGCCTCGTCTCTGTATCACGTTGCGCTTCCGTCGTCAGCAGGCGCGGCAAGGGCCAGCGCCGCACAGTCCCGTCCAGAGAAGTAGACACAATCCACAGCGTCTTGTCTTCTGCACGAAGCCACCTATCCAAGTGCGTGATTTCGTGCCAGTGCCCCTCGTGTGCCGCAAATTTGTGCACAGGCTCCATACACCATACCTCCAATTCGCCCTGCACGTCGCCCGTGATAAGCGCATCTTTTTCCCCGTCGCTTACGCCCAGCGGCAAGATGGCCGAGGCCGAGGCTGGGATACTGAGCAGCGCGTCGGCCATGAGCGGCGCCGCTGTACCAACTTGCGCGCCTGCATGCGATACACGGCCAGGAACAAACTTTTCGCGCGCGCCCTCCGACAACGGGAAGCGACGCACACTCTCGTCCGAAGAGGATACCCAAATATCCGCACCCCACTGGTCCTCTTCCGGCCCATACACACGCCAAGTAGCTACCATATCCAAGACCCCCGTCTCTGGCCCGTTTAACTCGCGGAGCACAGCGGCGTGTGCGGAGCGCTCCGCCGCGTCGTCAAACACAATTGCAGACTGCAGCACGCGCCCCATCGAGTCTGCAGAGAATGCGTAAAATGCATCGCTTCGGAAACCTGCATCGGGGCATGGCGGTAGAGTTGTGATACACACTACGGGGCGCAAATGTTCGCGGCATACGCCGGCAAGCGTAGGCACAGGGCATCCAACAGGCGCGTCCTTTTCCCGCGAGAGCACTTCGGCCCATTCTTCCGGCGCCTTGTCGGAAGCCCACTGGATCAAAAGCCGCAGATCCCAAATACGCACTGCCTTGTCGCTCGCGCCGCTCAGCAAGCACGCATGCTCTGCGTCGGCGTGCAGCGCCTTGATAAAGTCGGCCGCCGCATCGCGGAGAATAACAAGTGGCGCAGGGCGTCGCGCGCCGCGCTCGCCGACCGCCCAAATCCGTATGCTCTTGTCCCAGGAACCGGTAAACAAGAGGGTACGCCCATGAGCAAGGACGACCGATGCCAGGGCAGAGACGGGCCCGGTATGCCCTCGCAATTGCTGCAACGTCAACCCCGACTCCAAGCTGATGCCTCGCGCGATATGCCCAGACTCGGCGGTCCACAGAACGGGATCAGTAATCGAGCATTTGTGTGCAGTAATCGCTTTTGCTTTTCCGCCGTCGGCACCTGCGGCAAGCTCGGCAAGCTGTGTGGTATCCACCGGCGTCTCCTGGGCGTGGACTGTCTCGGTTTGCTGCAACGGCGCGCCGCGGCTCCCGAGCCAGATTGGATGGCCATACAGTTCGCCATGTGCTGTGCGCGCTGCTTTTTCTGCACGAGCGCGACCTACGGCGAGCGAGGTATCGGACTGAAACAGGTGGGTAGCACTGGTGGTATTCATCGTGTCCAAAAGCAACACAACCTCCACATTACGGACGCATGGCGCGGCGGTAGAAGGCTTCCCACGAATCGAACCGCGGCGTATCCACGTCCTCCTGCATGCGCTGCGCCCCAGCATAGTCGGCGTCGCGCAGAATAGGCGCGATTTGTTTCAGGGTATCGAGGTGCGCGAGCGCAGAGCGACGCGCGGTGTGCGAGTTGCGTGCACCGGCCAACGCATTCTGAAGTGCACAGAGTGCCGGCACGGACGGCGCGTCTTCGAGGATGCGTAGCTCGCACGTCTGCCACCGCATCCGTTTCACGCGCCGCACGTACTCTGCGACGTGCGACGCGGCACGCTCGGGCCGATCGGCAAGGAGAAGCAGGCCGGGGTAGCCCACCTTGATAATCCCTTGCAGACCCAGCTCGCCAGACCATGCATGCAGTTGGGTGATCTTTCTTGCCGAAAGGATGTGATGAAACGTCATCACCGCGCGCTGTGCCATGGCGGCATAGGCAGGACATGAGATTGGGAATTACGCTTTTGTGTGTTGGATATACGCGTGGAACCGCCGCGCTGCCCTTGCCAGAATGCTGCGTACTAGAATGCTTTCGCACGCGCCACTGTTGCGCAGGGGAGCGTCGACCAGTGTGCGAAACCTGTCTACTTCGCCATTCCGTCCAAGCTCGCCGCAGCTACTGCAGGCGACGCAGCGGAATGAACTGGCAATGCCTGTTATTATCGGATGTGCTTTGATTGGAGCGTAGGTAGTCTTTTGCTGAACACTGACACACAGTGGCCTGCTCGCGAAGCTGAGTATGGGCTCCAGTTCTGGTTCGAGCGGCAAGTGGGTAAAAGGCGGGTTCCAGTCGAAAATGGACAGGAAGGAAGCTGCACAGGTCCTTGGACTTCGGTACGTGCAGTAACGTGCTAATTTGCAGCGAGGCGAGCGTTACAAGGAACAAAATCAAGGACTCGCATCGTCGTATGATGATTGCGAACCACCCCGATCGCGGTGGCTCGCCCTACCTTGCGAGCAGTACGTGCTACAAACAACTCACGCAGAAATCAATGAGGCGAAGGATATCTTGGAACGCAACACGTCGCGCTAGAAAACCTTTGGTAGCGCACAGTATATCCCCTTGCAATGGTGTAGCCGAGGCACTGCTCGTAGCCATAAGACGGCCAGGTTGCCACCAGTGCACCACACTGGCACACCTTGTCTGACTTCTATATCACATCACTCGTCACTGCATATAATTCGGTCATAGATGTAGGTATTCACCGTGGCAAGCGCCACCGCCGAACTACGGCACATGCACGAAAGAACATACATAATCAATCTTAACGGGTCGTCAAGACCAGATGGCAACAGTGTGCAGCGGTGTTTTGAAAAATAGCATAGGGCCCTTACGCCTCGCTGATCTCACGCAGACGACGGATGGTGCTGCGCACCGTCGCGGCCGCAGTCGTGTTCATGGTCCACGCACCACCGGCAATGACCTTCTTGCAAGAGTGGCAGTTCCAAATACCGACAGCAGAGCGCTTCACAGTGTCCTTACCGCAGAAGGAGCACGTGTAGCGACTGTGTTGGGAGATTTCAATCTTCTTGATCTGGCGACGGAGCGACGAGCCGTAGCGCGTGCCGTACTTGCCTGTGATACCAACCTTTGCGGTGCGCTTAGACTGTGGCGGTCAGTACTGTTCAAATGAGTGCTGGCGTGTCCATAGTACGGCAGGGGAGATGACACATAAAGCACGGGCGCTGCTGCGCCAGTGCATCGACGCACTTGCGCACAATTGTTGCGCCGGCATCGCCCAAAGTCGTATCGTCAAAAATATGTATTGCCCGCCATACCAAGAACCACAGCCTTTCGTGTGGTGTATGCCAACACGATACATACCATGTTTGAATGCCAGAAGAAGAGGTGGGTCGGCAGCAGAAACGCTGGCGCGCGCACCCAGGCCGTATTAGTCACGTGAAAAAGTATAGTTTACACGTGACCGTATACGTGCTCGAAGTGGAGGTTGTGGTCGGGCCTCGCATGTGGCTCCGCGTAGGCTTGGGCGCCAGCGTGCGCGTCGCTGCGCCAGCAAGGCGTTTTGCGGCATGCGCACCGCTGAAGAATAAACGAAACGCAAAGGATGCACTGTTGGATCCGTTCCCGCTGCCTTTCTCGCCAGACTTGGACCCTGCACGAAAAGCCGACGGCGTGGACCTCGCCAGTGCATCCCAGCGCGTGGAAGGGATCGAAGTGCCGAACCGTGTGCCGAACCGCACTAACGAAGACCGGCCACGTAAACTTGCCCGCATGCAATACCAGTGCCGGAAACGCGGCACGCTAGAAACCGACCTGATCCTCAGTACATTTGCACAAAAGGAGCTGGCCAGCCTCGGCGACGACGAGCTCGACGAGCTCGATAGGCTGCTGGACGAGCCAGACTGGGATATTTTCTACTGGTGCACAGAAAGGAAACCCGTACCGGACCGTTGGGAAAGCTCTTTTATCACCGAAGGACGCCTGGGCCACCGCATCCGAGCGCATACGCGCAATGACGAGCGTACAGTACGACGATTTCCGAGCCTCAGTCAAGATATCCAGTCCCCATTCTAATTACCGCACTTGTACATATCGGATAGCGGTTCATAGTAGTTACGATTATGTATGCTGGACATGCACAAGGCGCGCATTTCTGCCTTGTACAACTATGTACCCTTCTCCGGCTTGCCGAGTCCCGTTTCTACCCCGTCTTGGATCGCGTACACCTGTTGGAACTGCTCCTGCTCTTCCTTGCTCATACCCTCCGTGAGCGATTGGAAGAGTGCAGCATGCTGAGTTTGTAGCTGGTGCACGACCGAGCGGAAAGGCTCGTAGACAGGCACGTTTTCAAGTGGTGATTCGTAAATGAGGTCATCGTCCTCGATATCCTCCAATTCCAAATCGTCCTCTTCCTCTTCTTCCTCCTCGCCATTGTCAATATGCGTGACCTTAGTGCGAAGACGCGCGGCCTCTTGAATAAGCAGCTCAAGGTACTCGTTGTCGTCGTCCTGCACATCCGCATCGTCGTCCACGTCATTCTCTTCTTCCGCCTCTTCCTCATCGTTTTCGTCGAATCCTTCATCGAGCGCGCGTTGGACTTCAACGCGCTGTGCGACCAATACAGGCAGCAGCTTGAGCTGGCGAGTCAATGCGCGCAAGAGGTGCGCATAGCCCGCCTTTATTGCCTCTGGCAGCGTGTTTGGATCGACGGAGAGGATGCTCAAGAGCGAGACAATCGTGACTTTGCATTCGTGCACTCTCTTAAACTTAGGCAGCATCTGGAGGGCATCGGTGAAAAACTCGGCTGTCGCCCCGTTCGCATCGAGCACCTGAAGCGCCATGTTAGGGTTGTAGTAAAGCGCCTCAAGGAGCACGAGAATACTCCATTTCCGCAGGCTAAACGAGGGCTCCGGGCTGTTCTTGCGCGAGTGCGGCAAGAGTGCGGTGATGATGCGCTCAAGCGCGCCGTCAACGTACCCCTTGAGGAGCAGGAGAATTACCTCGGCAAGCTGGCAAGCGGCAATCCGATCGCTAATCCCCAGCTGATCGCTCGTGATCGCCGTGTTGAAAATATCGAGCAGCATGTTGCGGTACTCTTCATTCTGCTGCAACATTTCTGTGCCGTACGACGCGCAGTTGTCGAGCGTGCCAATCATTTCCGAGAGGTAGTCGATGCCAATCCCCTTGAACGACTTGTACATAAGCGCAAACACATTCCACATCGCGGGCGAAATGCGCTTTTGGTAGTATGTTAGGACGTCTGTCAGCTGGAAGCAGTCATCGAACAGATCGATTGTTTCCGTCTCAATGGTGAGTGCGACGGCAGGCAGAATAACCTGCTCGAGCTCGGCCAAAATCTCGGGGCGCGACTCGGCAGTGGAGACCATTTGGTACATGGTGCTCAGGTTGCCCAGCGCCGCAAAGTACTTGTCCTCCTCATTTTGGTCCATGTTGAATGCATGGGCGCCGTCTGCCTCCGCGTCGCCGCCAGCCAGATTCTCGCGAACGAGGCGCATATAGATGCTTGCCAGCTGCTGGACGAGCTGAACAGCAAACGGCAAGAGCTCCTCGGCAAATGTGTTCACGACCTTTTCTTGCGTCGTCATCAATACGTCCAGGTCTGTCTCGTCGGAAAGCTTCAAGAACTCTTGCATCAGTCGCGCTGCGTTGGGCGCCATTGCGTTGTGTACTTCGTCGTGTCCGATCAGCTCGCCAATTGCCTCTGCCGCTTGTACTCGCACAGGAAGCTCTGCATCCATAATGCAGTCCATCACGCCACGGAAAGCCATCTCCAGTGTCTCGGCGTTGTGCCACTTCATCCCGACGTGATCAAATGTTTTTACCGCCGTGCATGCACTCAGGCGCAAAAATGCATGCTCGCTTTTGAGCAGCGGCAGTACGTGCTGGAAGAAAAAGAGGTCGAGTTTGTCCCGAACAGACTCGGCGTCGGTCATCTCTTTGGCAATGGTAATGCACATATTTAGCGCCCCGTCCAACTGGCGTGCATTGCAGTTTGCAGGGTACGCATTCATCACCGACATGATAAATGCCAGCGTGGGCTCAAACATCGACTTGGTCCGCTTCGTGACCGCAGTATGGAGCAGCGTACTGGCGGCACTCGCGACGGTGCCCATATCCTCAAGCACATCCGTACGAGAGCGGATAAAATCGATCGGGTCGAGTTCCCAGAGCTCCTCGTCTTCTTCCAAAAAGCACATGCGCGGGTACACAAACGACTGCACTAGCTCGGGCATCTGCGGCCGGAGACGCAGCCAGATAGTCTTGGGCTTGATACACTCGTTCAAGAATGTAAGGATGGAGCGCGTCACTGGGCGGCTGATCCATGCATTCTGAGTAATGTTTGCCTCGCATACTTGCAGGTACACCTTGAGAATCTCGGGGGCAAAGTGGTTCGAAAAGGTCTCTGCAAACGGCTTGTACGACTTCATGCTAGAAGACAGCTGCGAGGGGATGCCGTACCTGCTAAAAAGCTTGTTCAGAGAGAAGTAGGCCCATTTCTTTGTCTTCCACCACGGCGTTTTCTCGCGCGCGTCAACATCCAAGTCGGCGTCTTCGACGGGTTTCTGGACAATACGAAGCAACAGCGTGCCCCAGGGCACAATACTACCCTCTGATTGCTGGTGCTGTGTCAGTGTGACAAGCATGCTAATCTTGTACGTCTTGATGGCATAGTACAGAATCTCGCCCACAGCGGGCAGATTCGAGTGCGGCGAGTCCATCAGCGCATTCGCAGTCGCCAGAAGCTGGGGGAACGTGCGCGAAACGATGTCCTCCAGCTTCGAGTCCGTGTCTGTAAACCGGAAGCTGCGCACCGTCTCGAGCAATGCCCGCACGCCCGCATAAATGTCGGACTCGGATGTAGACGTAAGCAACTTCAAGATCTCGTCCAACAGCGTCGGCCATGCCTCAGGGTAGTCGGCGCGCACAATGGAATGGACAGCGGACGCAATGTGAACGCGCAGCGGTGCCGGCACGCCTGATATCGTCGGCAGCAGCGAGCCGCGCACCACAGCTCGATCCTGCTCGGCAATGCCCGTAGCCTCCTCGCCGCGCGTAGGTTTAACGCTCCACGCTCGCGCAATTCGGTTCTTCACGTAGCTGTGATTAGTTATTTAGGTGCGTACATCGATGCCGCCTGGCGCACAGACATGTCTACATTGTCCGTAGCAATGATTTGAAACGACGCAGACAGCATTCCCGGCTGGTTTTCCAAGCGTCGGAGCTCCAGCTCCGACGCGCGCCGCACATTCACATCCGGGCTGACTGTCAGTGCTATGGTGAGCAACGCACCTCAACGTAGAGGGGAAAAGGGTCAGTAGTGCTTCCATGTCGCCCCCAGCAAGTGTGCTACGCAAACAGCGACGAAAACGAACGTTGCACGTGGAAGCTTGCGTGCCCAGCAATGTGGAGGTGTTGTCTTTGCCATGCCGCCGCGCGCGAAGCGAAAGCTTGGCGGGGACGCGCCGCGGCTCTTGTTTACGCAGCGGACGCGGCCACCTGCAGAGTACGAAGTACAGCATGCGCCTCCAAGCCATATGCAGCATGCGCCGCCGAGTGGTGACCCAAGCAAGGTATGTTGTGCGCTACTCATGGCAGTCTGCATTATGCGTGCACAAGCGCAAAGTCGACGATGTGCAGGCGTGGCTCGCCGGCGCGTTTGATCCGAAAATGGGCAAGTACAGGGTACGTATACAACACACTAACACAAGCGCATGCTCGCTCTCACAGGCCCCAGCGGCGCGGGCAAAACCGCCACCGTGCGTGCATTGGCCAAGGCGGATGCGCTCGATTTCGAGATTGTCGAGTGGGAAAACAAGGATGGATTTTATGACGGCGGCATGCGGCGTATGTACCCTGCAAACTGACAACAGAATCGGCCATTGCGCGCTTTGCTGCGTTTGTGCACGCTGCACAACGATACCCAACGCTGCCGCTTGTGCCGCGCGGCGTGCCAATGGCTGCGCCTCGGCGCAGGAAAATCGTGCTCGTGGAGGACCTGCCGAACCTTGCGCACGAGGATACACGCGCGCAGTTTCACGCCGTGCTCGAGCAGCTCGTGCAAACGCCGTGCGCGCAAAATGTACCGATTGTGTGCATTATTTCAGACAGCGTGCCCATGGAAGAAGAAGGCACGGAGCACAGTTGGCGGGCGCGGCGCGAGGCGCAGATGGATGTGCGGCGCGCGATTCCTCCGAGTGTGCGTGTACACTCGAGCTTTGCCGAGATTTGCTTCAACCCAATGACCGCGCGCATGATCCAGTCTGCGCTGCTGCGCGCGGCGCCTGCCCAGCACATTCCACGCATGCTCCTAAACGAAATTGCTTCTGGTGCCGCGGGCGATGTGCGTGGCGCAGTGAACACACTTGCGCTCGCTGCTTCCGGACGGCACATGGATGCGACACAGTTGGCGTCGGCCATGCCTGCGCGCGCCACGTCGCTGGCGCTTTTTCATGCGCTTGGCCGCGTGCTGTACAACAAACGCGAGGGCGATCCCAAAACGGAGTCTGTGACCCCCCCGAAACTCGATACCCCGTCGCGCGTCGCGCAGCTGATGCAGTCGGTCATGCAAATGCCAACCGCTGCTTCTGCTCCCCCACGCCCGTGGCTGCAGGAGAAGCGCACAAGCCTGGTAAATGTCGACGCGATGTGCGCTCAGTTACCTGTCGATGCATCTACATTTGTGCTCTACCTGCACCACAATATGCCGCAATTCACCGAGTGTGTCGAAGAGTGTGCGCCGATCCTCGACGCACTCAGTGCTGCGGACACTTTCGAGATGAACATGCGCGCCGGCACAGCGCCGTATGGCCTCCTCATCACGATGCGCGCCGCATTGCTGGCCCTGCCTTCGCCCGTCCCGCGGCGCGGACAAGTCCTCACAAAGCCCGCGTTCTGGGACTGTGCACGGCGTCAAGGTGAGATTGTGCAGTGTGTACAAAACGCGCACGACGCGCTACACGGTACGTCGGCACTCTGCGATACATCTATGCATGCTATGGATGCACGCGCTGCCTTTGCTACCGAATCATTGCCATGGATCGCACAGCTCGACGAGCGTGTGCGGCGCTGTGCGGCGCCTTTTCTCGCATTTTCTCCGGCGCACACACTCGCCGTCCCGATGGACGTCCATGACGGTACGCCCGATTTCGACGTGCCGAGCGAAGCGTGCATTTCCCCGCGCACAGACCCGCCGGCGCCCGACGAGGGGCTTCCCTCGGGCGATGAACTAGACGATTTGTAGCCCTAGACGCCAATGGCTGTGGTGCCTACCTGCACGTGATATATTTCTAGTCGCCCGTCATAGGCTGCGCTGTCGTATCCGGGGTGCTGCGCCCCGTGAGTGGCCAATGCACCCGATATTCCAAGCGACCTGCAGATTGTCGGAAAGAGGTTCCGAGCGGCATCTTTGATCCTTCTTCCGCCTGCCTGCGACGTATTGCGAGACGCACCATGCTGCGCCCCACGCTTCAGAGACTGTCGCAAGCTCCGTCGCGCACTACGGCAACAAAAGGTTTTTTCAAACACCCCCGCATGCGATCTGCAGTAGTTTTGACCGGCGCTGCGATCGGTGCTTTGGCCGTCTATGCGCTCACGCCGCGCAAAAGCTCTTACGAAGACACTGTGGCGCAGGACGTGCGGGCTGCGACGCACTGGTCGCCTCCGACACGTGAGCAAATGATTCAGGCGCTCGAGAAATCTTCGACTGTCCATCTCCGCACGGACGGCACCCTCGAGCGCAGCAAGTCGCTTTTGGTTCCCCAGCACCGTGCCCAAGGCAGCAGCCCCATCCCTGAGGTGGAGCATGCATACCCCGTGCCCAAGGAAGGCGAAAATGATGAGGGCTTTGACTTGCTTATTATTGGCGGTGGTGCTACCGGTGCTGGTGTCGCGGTGGATGCCGCCACGCGCGGTCTCAAGGTTGCGCTTGTCGAGCGCGACGACTTTGGCGCCGGCACTTCGTCCAAGTCGACCAAGCTTGTGCATGGTGGTGTGCGCTACCTCCAAAAGGCCATCATGCAGCTCGACTATGATCAGTACAAGATGGTGCGCGAGGCACTCAACGAGCGCAAGACGTTTTTGCACATTGCTCCCTACCTGAGCGACTCTCTCCCCATCCTCATTCCTGCCTACAGCTGGTGGAAAGTTCCGTACTACTGGATTGGCACCAAGATGTACGACCTGATTGCTGGCTCGCAAAATATGAGTGCTAGCTACATGGTCAGCCGTAAAAAGGCGCTCGAGCTTTTCCCCATGCTCCGCACGCACAATCTCGCCGGCGGTGTCGTCTACTACGACGGCCAGCAGAACGACACGCGCATGAATATTGCGCTGATTCTCAGCGCAATCCAGCATGGCGCTGTTGCGACGAACCACACCGAGGTGGTGAAGCTGAACAAGTCGCCCAGGTCAGACGGCAATGGCGAGCGCATCACAGGCGCCCGGATACGCGACAGGTTCACGGGCGATGAGTTTGACGTGCGTGCCAAGGGTGTCATCAATGCGACGGGTCCTTTCTGCGACTCCATTCGCAAGATGGACATACCGACGGTACCCGAAATTGTCGTTCCTTCGTCCGGTGTGCACATTACCTTCCCCGGCTACTTTAGTCCCCGCAGCATGGGTCTGCTCGACCCTGCCACCAGCGACGGTCGCGTGATTTTCTTCCTCCCCTGGCAGGGCTCGACGATTGCCGGCACTACGGACACTGCAGCCAAGGTTGAGGATCAGCCGATTCCCGGCGAACAGGAAATCATGTGGATTTTGGACGAGGTGCGCAACTACTTGAACGCAGACGTGACGGTTAAGCGCTCCGACGTGCAGAGCGCATGGAGCGGTCTCCGCCCCTTGGTCAAGGACCCCAACGCCAGGGACACGCAGAGCCTTGTGCGCAACCACTTGATCACCGTTTCAGACAATAACTTGCTCACGATTGCAGGCGGAAAATGGACAACGTACCGCGAGATGGCCGAGGAAACGGTGGACCGTGCGATTCAGCTGTTTGATCTCAAGCCCTTGCGCGCTTGCATCAGCAAGAACGTGCGCTTGATTGGTAGCCACGAGTGGTCGAGGACCATGTATGTGCGTCTGCTGCAAGAGTACGGCTTAGATCAGGATGTTGCCATGCATCTCTCGACGTCGTACGGCGACCGTGCATGGAGTGTGCTTGCGATTGCGGAGGAAACTAGCCAACGCTACCCAAAGACGGGCATTCGCCTTGACTCGCAGCACCCCTACATTGAGGCCGAGGTTCGCTACGCGACCCGTATGGAGTATGCTGCCAAGGTCGCCGACTTTATCGCGCGCCGCTCGCGCTTGTCGTTCCTCGACACGCAAGCGACCATTGAGGCGCTTCCGCGTGTGATTGATATTATGGGCGAGGAGCTTAACTGGACAGAGACGCGCAAGCTGGAAGAGTTCAAGGAGGCCATCTATTTCCTTGCAAGCATGGGTGTCGATCCATCCAGGTGCGCAGAGCTTGCTAGTGTGCCGCTTGTCGATGCGCGCCGCTGGAGCGAGACTGGTTCGACTCGCGTCCCATCCGTCGTAACGCCCTCTGCCTGATTGCGCAGCGACCGAGAGCGTCTACCAACCCCAGCGCATGATTGTTGGTGCACATAGGTTTTTCTAGGGAATATGGACTACTGAACCGTAGAGCAGGTGTGGGCAGTGACGTGGGTGCTGTGCCTGTTTTAGTGTGGTGGGGTAGTGGCGTGAGTGCCGTGCCTATTTTTGTGCGGTGGGGCAGTGACGTGCGTGCCGTGCCAGTTTTCGTGCGGTGATGGTGGTGATGCGTCTGCGCCCAAACGTCTATGCGAACGTCGCATGGCGCGCAATTTCTCCGCACATGCCGTACACAGCACAAGCTACGGTAAACATCATATGGGCATACCTTGACGAGCGCCTCTTTATGCACGCGCTGTACATGTCCTTCCACCGTCTCTGTCTCCTGATATGCAAAAGGGACTTCGTACTCGCTTAGCGCCGTGCGCGTGCGCCGTTTATGCCGCGCACAGCGCTGATTTGCACAGGTATATTGTCCGATGCCACCAAGTACTTCCTCTTCCGTCCGCCAACGGAGTGCGATCCCCCGGGTCCGGTAGTGTTTCAGATTCGCAATAGCAAACTGGTGAGTAAAAGCGATGCGTACCTCTTTGTACAAGGAGTCGTAGTATGCACGCGCGAGTTGTGCTTCGTAGCTATGTGCAAGATCATCTGTATGTAAAAATCGCGCATGCTCGCGCAATATATCAAAGTCGGTGCGTCTGGGAGGATCGGCCGTTTGCAGGCGTCGGTCGTGCATTCGCGTCGTGGAACCAAGGTGGAGGTGCCTTGTAAAAAAGTGCAGCGCAAAGCCCGCGGCCCTACGAAATTATCGTACATACATACACCTGTCTACAGTCTTGTGTCCTCATGTCGACACCGATCCTGCAAGCTGACTGCGTTTGCGCGCAGTGTTCATAAATGGACGAAGCACCCACTCGACGTCAGCCTCTTTCTGCTCGATCGTGCCCTGCCGAATTTCGTACGGGCGCATATCGAAGCGCGGCCCGACCTCGGCAAGATGCGCCTCGCGGTGCGACGCCACAAACACATGATGACGAAACGAGATAAAATCGTTAGTGTTTGCAAACGTCATCACGCGTTTCGCATCTTCTTTCGGCACAGGGAACAAGAAACGAAGCACATTCCGCACGCGATCGCCAAGCCGACCCCCGAATCCGTCAAAAATCAAATGTGGGTACTGTTCGCTCACAGTGCTGTCGCTGTGCGTCGCGACTTCATGTCGCAATGTGACGTTGTGCAAAGAGAACAGCACGGTCGGCCCGTGAGGAAAATGCGAGACGACCATGGCATCCGGCACACCACGGTGCTCATGC
The DNA here is from genome assembly GCF_029542925.1 of Malassezia vespertilionis. Lineage (NCBI taxonomy): Eukaryota > Fungi > Basidiomycota > Malasseziomycetes > Malasseziales > Malasseziaceae > Malassezia > Malassezia vespertilionis. The sequence goes on along the minus strand of NC_079255.1, from coordinate 333,560 downwards.
ACAACGACCAGGTCCGTCATTCCATTCGCACGTGCGGCAGATGCAAGTTCTGCCATGGTATAGCCTCCGCGATTCAATCGCGTCGAGTTGGGGAACACAAACCGGAGCTCCTTGGCAAACTGCGACAGTCGCGAGGACGGATTGCGCGACGTTGTAACCAAAATGCGCGGATCGTACTGTCCAGCGCGTGCGTACTCGTCATCGATCGAGCTCTCAGGTTCGGTCTGCGCGGCGTCCAGCGTCAGGTGCTTGGCAAGCTCCTGCGCCTCTGCACCGCGCAACTCCGGCGGCAACGGCTTTCCGCTCGCAAGCGCCTCGCGGATCTTTTGTTTACGCTCGTATATCTGGCGCTGTTTGGACTCGAGTGCCTTTTTGTACACATACTCGCGGCGCTCTCGCGCTTGTCGACGCAGCATGCAGCGCGCAGGAAAAATTGCGGCGCAACGAGGTCGTGTCACGTGCACACCCTTGCCTCTTCTCCATGTTCGCATCGCTGGCGCGCTGGTCGCGGACGACGTACCGTGGCGCGCGCGGCTCGGGACCGGGGCGCTCTGGCAAGACCGATGCGCGCTCGTCGCCGGCCTCGCGTCCCACGGATGTCGCTGCGGCGCACGCTGGCCATACCTTCAAGCGTGCACAGCGAGGCCTGTACGACGGCAAGATTCTGCAGTTCGGCAACTCGATCCCAAACTCGCGACACAAGACGGGCAGGCGATGGGTTCCGAATGTACAGTCCAAATCCCTGTGGAGCGAGACGCTGCAAGCGTGGATCAGCACTCGCGTGGCTGCATCGGCACTGCGATCCATTGAAAAGCACGGCGGCTTGGACCAGTACTTGGCCAAGACCAAAGGCACGCATCTCGGCGACTTTGGCCGTACATTGCGTGAACGTGTAGCACGCGCGCTGCGCGGAAAACGTATTGGCGAATGACGGTAGCTACGGACGTGCGCGACGACCGCGCTTGGTCATGCTGCGCATTTGCTTTTCCTGCTTGACGCGTGTGCGATGTGCATTTTCCAAACGAGCTACTCTCTGGGACTGCTCCGGCGCAGTCTCGCCTTTTAGTCCTTTGGCAGCAACGCGCAATATTTCGGCGTGCATCTGGCGTGAGGAACAACGCATCCATACCTTTTGTAGTGCGTCTTCGACATTCTGCCGCTGTGACCTAAATCGGTCGCTGGCGACCTGCAATGCGTGAGTGGATGGGGTATAGAGTGGCTGTGTGAGTGTTGCGTGCACGTACCGAGCCTGTCGCGAGCGCTTGGGCGAGTGCCGCAGGGAGTGCATGTTCACCCAGTATAAACTTGGCGCGCACCTTGGTATTTACTGGCATCAGTCGCGCCGCACCGCTTACCTTTGTTCACATTCTGGCCGCCGTGTCCAGCGCTGCGCATGAATTGGAGCTGAACATCGGCTATGGTGAGCCAACTAGGACGTACTTGGACCGAGCGGCCTTGCGCGAAACGCGTCTATCCACGCTCTACGTGTGCTCATATCTTCCCACGCCACTTCTGCAAGTCGTGCACGACTAGCATACCCACGCACGAGCCGCTGCATCCATGCAGGCATGTGAAGTGTGAGTGGTACTTTTGAAATAATTTCATTTGTGCGCACAGAAACGGGCCGCGTCGCTTCCTCGCCCCGAACCAGAGCAGCTCCGCAATGTCCGACGCCAAGCTTTCGCAAAAAGAGCTTTACGATTTGAATGCGCAAGCTGCGTACGTACCTCTAAGAAACTGACATCAGGGTGAAGGACTACCACGTAGAGCCACGCCTGGACTACCGCACTGTGTCGGCCATTAATGGGTGCGTGGCGCCTCCTCGCTGACCTCAGCCCGCTCGTAGTGCTGGAGAATGTCAAGTTCCCCTCGTACAACGAGATTGTCTCGCTGACCCTGCCCGACAACTCCAAACGTACGGGCCAGGTGCTAGAGGTGTCTGGATCCAAGGCGATTGTTCAAGTTTTTGAAGGCACGTCTGGCATCGACGTAAGGGACACGCATATTGAGCTTGCGCGTCACTCGATGCGGCTCCCTGTGTCAGAGGATATGCTTGGCCGGATCTTTAACGGCTCGGGTAGACCAATTGACAAAGGGCCCGAAGTGTTTGCCGAGGACTTTTTGGACATTAACGGTGCGCCGATCAATCCTGCCTCGCGTGATTATCCAGAGCAGATGATCCAGACGGGTATCTCGACGATTGATGTGATGAACTCGATCGCGCGTGGCCAAAAGATCCCCATATTTAGTGCGTCGGGTCTCCCACATAACGAGATTGCCGCGCAGATCTGTCGCCAGGCGGGTCTTGTGCAGCAGGCCAAAAGCAAAGGCGTGCTGGACGACCACGCTGATAATTTTAGTATTGTCTTCGGCGCTATGGGTGTAAATATGGAAACGGCGCGGTTCTTTAAGCAGGACTTTGAGGAGAACGGATCTTTGGACCGTGTCACCCTTTTCCTGAACCTCGCCAATGACCCGACCATTGAGCGTATTATCACGCCGCGTCTCGCTCTTACTACTGCAGAGTTCTTTGCCTACCAGCTCGAGAAGCACGTACTGGTCGTGCTCACGGACATGACCTCCTACGCAGACGCGCTCCGTGAAGTCAGCGCGGCGCGTGAAGAGGTGCCGGGTCGTCGCGGCTACCCCGGTTACATGTACACGGACTTGGCCACGATCTATGAACGCGCCGGCCGTGTCAAGGGTCGTGCTGGCTCTATCACACAGATCCCGATTCTGACCATGCCGAACGATGATATCACGCATCCCATTCCCGACTTGACTGGCTACATCACCGAGGGACAGCTGTATGTCGACCGGCACCTGAACAACCGTCAGATCTACCCTCCGATCAATGTGCTGCCGTCTTTGTCTCGTCTCATGAAGAGCGCGATTGGGCCGAAGCGAACGCGTGCAGACCATTCGGATGTGTCGAATCAGATGTATGCCGGCTATGCAATGGGGCGCGACGCCGCTGCAATGAAGGCCGTCGTCGGTGAGGATGCACTCAGCCGCGAGGACAAACTCACACTCGAGTTCATGGAGCGCTTTGACCGCGAGTTTGTTACGCAGGGTCCGTACGAGTCGCGTACCATCTCCGAGTCGCTCGATTTGGGTTGGACGCTGCTGCGTACCTTCCCCAAGGAGATGCTTACACGTATTAACCCCAAGATCCTCAAGGAATACTATTCGCGCAACGCTTCTTCGACCCAGCAGCCCGACACTGACAAGCCGAGCGTGACGGATCGAGAGGGGGCATAGAACTTATTTCGTTGAAGAAATGAGCACTGTGTGTAGAATGAAGATCGTGGATAAGTCTGTAATGCCGGCTAAGAAAAACTGTGTGATGCAGCCGAGTTTAGCAGAGTATGTCATGTAGCCTAGGTTGATCTACACCTCGCCAATGGAGCGAGCTAGCGCCCAACTCGCCTTTTCACTTTCTACCCGGTCGTGGCCCCATTTATTTCACATCTTCGCGTTTGGCTCGCCCTCGGCAGGACGCAGGACACACTGCTGCGAGGCACTCGCAATCAGCGTCCCCTCCTCGTCGTACAGCATGGCCTCGGTGAACGTACGCTGCCAGCCCGCAGCAACCGGCCTAGCCTCGCGTAAGTGCCATGCGTTCATATCAAACACGTCGGAATGCAAACGCAACGCAAAGTCCATACTCGATGCAGCCGATGCAGCTGCGAGGTTTAACTTGGCCATAGACAGCGGCATGAATGCAAGCATTCCATCCATAGCCAGTGCAAGGCACGCCGTCTGCGCAATCGTGTTAGAAACGGGCAGCAGGCCATCCGGGCTGGCCTCCGACATGGTCTCGGAGCCGTTATTCTTGGAAAGAGGTTCACGTGCACGGAACCAATCCCAGGACCGACGCTCGAGGAGCGGCAATCCGTCCTGGGAGGTGTCGGTATTGAGCATGCCCATAAAGTTCTCGGATAGTATGTTGTCCTCAACAACCCTGCCCTCAAACAGCTTGCTCCAGAGATCGAGGAAGTCTTGGTAAATGCCAACGACGCTTTCATCGACTTCGCCCCTTTCGATACGCATTGCCACATACGTATCGGGGTCCATCAGCTGCTCTACATTGTTGGTGGGCTTCCTCGGCTTCGGCTGGTAGTGCAACACGGAGTTCACTGCAGCGGGATGCTTGTTCTCAGCACGGCTCTTTTCGAGCGCGGCCTTGGTCGAGTTCGGCGAAGCAATCATGTCGAGCGTCAGTGCGAGCACCGAGCGGAGGTCACCCTTTTTGCTGCGTTGCTTGACAATGACATGGCGAGTGACAAAGGTGCGTGTATCACGCATAGGCGTGACATAACACACAAATGGCTGTGAGAGTGACGCAGGGCCAAGGAACTGTCCGACCACCGAGTACGGCACAAGCCGCGCCTCTGGTGAAAACGTGTGGCCGGCAGAGATAATAGCCGTTCCGACCGCGCAACCCCCATACGCAATCGGCTGCAAATTGCCAGCACGGCCGGGCAGTGAAACGCCCTCAAAAACCCAGGGATCGTTGGTTTTACGCACGCCAATAAGGCGAAGAAGACTTGTATCGCCCATTTTTTTATTTTTTTTATTGGTGTGGGGTTTCGGCTGGTTTCAGCCAGCCGTACCAGCCTCCGGCCGCAGGTCGGTCGACCCGCCGGCAAATACGTTAGTAATGCTCACGCAGGCCCCCCGTGGATTCTCCTGGGGAGAAGGCAGCCAATCACGAGCCTCTTGCTCCACATAACGCGTGCTGACAGTGACGTCGACGCGGGCCTGGCTTCGCCCGGCCGAGGCACGCCCACAACGCCGCTGTTTTCCGCTCCTTGCACCTGGACTCACCTGGACTCACCATGTCTGTCGAGTACGTATGGGCGATGCGGCACGCTTACCTTCAGAATCAATCCTCATTCACAGCTCGCCTTTTCGCGTAGGTATCCCTGCATAAAACGTGCTAACCCCCAGGTCCTCTGACGCAGGTCGCAAAGAAATCAATGATTCTCACGAACGGCAACGACCAGCCGGTTGCCTTCAAGGTGAAGACTACCGCGCCGAAGCAGTATTGTGTGCGCCCGAACTCGGGCCGTATCGAGCCTGGTGAGCGCGTGGAGGTCCAGGTGCTCCTCCAGCCGATGAAGGAGGAGCCGCCTGCGAGCGCCAAGTGCCGCGACAAGTTCCTCGTACAGTCCGCCTTGATCCCGACCGACAAAGAGACGCTCCCTATCAACGAGTTCTGGGCTGTCCAGGAGCGCCAAAAGGATTCTGTGTTTGAGCACAAGCTTCGCTGTGTCTTCCTGCCGTCTTCCAGCGCTACGGTGCCGGAAGAATACGAGGGCGATGCCCAGGCTGTGGCTGGTGCTGGTGATGTTGGCGCCGGCGCTGGTGCTGGCACTGCCTACATGGGCTCGCGTGGCTACGGCGGGAATGATTTCGCGCCCCGCGCTGGCGCCGGTGTGCAGCCCCCTATCACCGCTGGCTCGTTCAGCGCGGTGAACACGCCCGCCTCGCAGCCTGTGTCTCTCCCCGCTGTCCCGGTCGCCGCCAGCTCCGAGGACCTCCAGTCCGAGGTGCAGCGTCTCCGCGCACAGCTCAACAGCCGCACGCAACTCGAGTCGAAGAAGGGTGGTGTTCCGGTGCACATTGTCGCCGCCATTGCGATCGCCGTGTTTGCTGTGACCTACCTGTTTTTTTAAGTAGGGGAGGAGCAGCAAGCCGTCGCACCTTGTCCTGCCCAACACTTGTCCAGCTCTACCACCGGTACGTGCATGACAAGAAAGGTATCAAGGCGTACAGCGAACCCTACTGGCAGAAGCTCCACGCATGGTGGGCACGCAAGTAACGCTGTGAATGCGACCTACATATTTCTCCTCCCCTGTCGCTATATAGGCTATAAAAAGCAACCGTCTTTTTTGTCTTGAATCGTCACGGATCCATCTCTGTGAGTACCTCTTCCAGCGCGGCCACACGCAGCGGAATCGACAGCTCATCCCCCGCCGCAATTGCGTGACTGCTGTGGACTGTAGCGGTGCCGCGCCATGCCATAACCAAACCGTGATCGACCATTTCGCCAAGCAACTGCTTGACGCCGTCGTCGCTCGACACGGTAAACTCTTGCAGTGCGCCGCGCACAAGTTCGGCGTACGCCGTGCGCGGTGCGTTGGCAGGCTCCGCGTCCGGCGCCGCGCCTTCCGCAGCGCCAAGCTGCAGCACGGCGAGCTGTGCAAACAGCGTGCGGGCGCGAGCCGTAATGGTATTGAGGACTTGGAGCGCCGCGGCAATCGAGATAATGGGGATAGGGCCGCTCGTGCCGGGCGCACGTCCTCGTGCGCCCCGTGCTGCAAGGTCCAGCGCGGGCGGAAGGCGCAGTGTGGCAAGCCCGGCAAGCTGCGAAGAGAGCGACGCGGAGGACGTCATGGTAGCGCCGCGCGAGTGCAGCATCTCTGAAATGGGGGGTATAAACGTAGTCACATTGTGCCACAGCCATGGCGCTCGCACATCGCGCGCATGGGCGGTGTAGTGCTCGGCATGGCCCGAAATTCCATGGCTAAACGCGCCGGCAGCACCGTCGAGAAGCAGGCCGGCATGCACGTGCGAAACGCTCGCGACAATGTGGATGTGCGGGCAGCGTGCAAGCGCATGCAAAAGAGTATGTAGCCGTGTGGTGTGATATAGTGGACTGTCAAAAGCAAGCAGGGCGAGAAAGAGGCGCTGGGGGTGCTCGGCGCGTGGATGGCGCGCTGTGTGCTCCAAAAACTGAGCGATTCGGTCGGCACGCTGCAGCACGCGCGACAAGCGCACGACTGCATGCTCTGCAGACTGCCTGAATGGCGGTATCGTGGGTATGTGGATGCGCAGTGCTTTTTCGATCGCATCCAAGAGCCGATCGACGTTCAATGCACGGCCTGCGGCGCCTTGGACAAGCACTGCGGCGCCGGCGTGTTTTTTCGCGCCGCTCTCGACAAGGTGGTGTAGGACACGCATCCTATCGCCAATCCCATAGAGCATGATATTAAAGCCCGTCAGCAGCTGTGCAAGCATCATATCGATCCTGTCTGGCCGCAGGTGCAGCTGCGATGCAAGATGCGAATGCAGCGTGCGGGCGGGCGGATCCGGCGTGCCGTCCTGTTTCGAGGCTTGGGCTATGCGGGGAAGTTGTGATATATCGAGCGGCCCGAGCACCTGCGAGATTTTTGTGCCGGACGTACCACGCAGGAGATCGCGGCCGAGCTTGCGGCTTGCAAAGTTGCGGCGGTGCGAATTCGACAAGAACCATGCATCGCTCGAGGTCGGCCGCACAAACGACATGGCTTCAAACGCACGTGTCTGGGTGCGCTTGGTAGATCCCTCGCCTGTGCCTCCTTCCTCATCTTCCTGCAGCGTACGCGGCGATGAGCTTGCACGCTCCGTCCGCTTGCCAAGCATGGCCGGAATGTGGAGTGGGTCCACGGTGCCAATTTGCCCAATTTGTCTGTCTGGGCGTGGAGGCCCTCGAACGACGACGAAATGGAGTGGAATGCAGCGACGAGCGGCGCACGCCGGGGATGCTGTGCGCTTTGGACAAGCGCGGGTGCTGCACAGACGAGGGTTGCGGCACATACACTGGAAAATGTGCGAGAGAGCTTTACAGCGAGAGGAATGCGTGGGACAGTGCGTGAGACAGTGGCAAGGAGAGCTGTGGGGACAGTTGCGAGGACGTTAGCCACTGCCTCTTCGTCCGGGCCTACCCCATCGTCACTCCCAACGTTAACGCAATCACTGCGGGATACTGTCTCGCAGCGCGACTACCCAGCCTACCTGACGCATATAGCATATCCCCCTGCGCTCCAGCCGCACTTTTTCGCGCTGCGTGCATTCCACATCGAGCTTGCATCGCTCAAAGATACGCTCAGCAACGAGCTAGTCGGCCGCGTGCGTATGCAATGGTGGCACGACGCGATACGCAATATTTACGACGTATGTCCAGTCTCGGCTAACCACAGAACCAGCCACCAAAGCACCCAATCGCCCTTGGACTGCGTGATGCCGTCATGGATCCTCAAGTTCTTCAACACGGCGGCCTTGTAGAAGACCACTTTCATGCGATCATCGACGCACGCGAAGCAGAGCTCGGCGATCCACTTGCGCCGCCCACGCTAGAAGAGCTCGAGCGGTATGCAGAGTCGACCTCATCGCGCATGCTGTACCTGCTGATGAATTTGCAGGGCGTTTCTGAGCGCTCGATGGACGAGCTGCTTTCGCATCTAGGCAAGGCAGTCGGGCTTGGCATCCTGGTCAGTGCCTTGCCGTTCCACACGCACCCACCGCCGCGGCCCAAACACACGGGCGGCAGCCACCCCGGTCTTCCTGGCGCGTCGCGATACGCTCCGCAAGCGGACGGCGTCCCACGTACACCCACCCTTCCTCTCCCTCTCGAGTACCTGTTGCAGTGCAATGTCACACAAGAGGATGTATTCCGGCATGGAATCGGGGCGAACGGATTACGCGATGCTATTTTCTACACTGCTACGCGCGCAAACGACTACATTATCACTGCACGCACAGCAATTCGGGACGTATTCGGCGGCAAAGTACCAACTGCCGCGCTTGGGCCAGTCATGCTGGCCGTGCATACCCGCCAGTTTTTGAAAAAACTCGAGGCACATGACTTTAACCCATACCATGCCAAGGTCCAGCAGCGCGACTGGCTACTTCCTTGGCATTATTGGCGTACGGCGCGCCGCGGCATGTTGTAGGAGTTGCGGCGCTGCAGACTCGGCATCGGGCGCTATTTGTTGGACGCCGAGCCGATTGGCACGAGGCCCGATCGGATATAATGCAGGAACGCCGCTCTTCTCCGTAGCGTTGAGCTTGGCCTTTTTAAACCCCACTACGATCCGCGACGCAACGTGAGATGATGAACGGGGCGTCATCGCCGAGGCGCAAGATACGCAATTTTAAAGGGCTTCACATAAAAGACCCTTCGGCGGCACGGTCCATGGAGCAGCCAATGGACGACCTTGAGCGCCGCTTTGGCCGCCTCGGCCAAGCGCATGATCGCCTCGACTTGCCTCAGTGGATGGCGTCGCAGGCACCCGCGGCCAATCCCGCTGTGCCGCAAGGTGTGGCGCCCGCCAATTTTTTTGATCCGGGCACGCCCGAGCGGTACGATTTGCAGACAAACAACCTGCGCACGCTTTCCGAGCTAGGTGCGGGCAACGGCGGCAGTGTATCCAAGGTCGAGCATATACCTACAGGTGTGCTGATGGCAAAAAAGGTAGTGTTTATTGATGCCAAGCCGGAAGTGCGCAAGCAGATTTTGCGTGAGCTTCAAATCCTGCACGAGTGCAAGTCCAAGTACATAGTTGGGTTCTACGGCGCATGCTTGAGCGATATTCACATCTACATGTGCATGGAGTACATGGATGTGGGTTCCCTGGACCGTATATACCAGCGGCACGGCGCGATCGACGTGGACGTATGTGGAAAAATTGTCGTCACGGTCGTGCATGGCCTCAGCTACCTGTACGAGGTCCATCGGATTATCCACCGCGACGTCAAGCCAAGCAACATCCTTGTGAACCGGCGCGGAGAGATGAAACTGTGCGACTTTGGTGTGTCGGGCGAGCTGACCAATTCCATTGCAAATACGTTTGTCGGAACCAGCACGTACATGAGCCCTGAGCGGATTCAGGGCGACCAGTACTCGATCAAGTCCGACGTGTGGTCCCTCGGCGTTACCATGGTCGAGCTTGCCCACGGCTGTTTTCCGTTTGCGACGGATACCGACGAGGCTGCTGTACAGAGTAGCGACGCTGCAGACTCGTACAAATGCCAAAAAGGCCAGCCAATGAGCATTTTGGAGCTGCTGCAGCACATTGTATACGAGCAGCCCCCACAGCTGAGCGTCGACATGCATTTTCCTGAGGCCATGGCCGACTTTGTGAACCAATGCCTTTGCAAGGATCCTACTCTACGACCCACACCTATGCAACTGATGAACCATGACTATGTGCGGCAGTCTAAGCGCAGCTTTGTGGACATGGCGGGATGGCTGAAACGCCTGGGCTATTGATACCGAAACGGCCACATACTAACGGCCCGTGAACTTTACAGCTGCCGTTGCCAAGTCACTGGACCGGCCCCGTTGTGCTTACCACGACACCAAAAAGTACGCATGCGTGCGCCTTGGGCGCTGGTGCGCCTCCACATGGCTGTGCCCTGCGTGCACACGCATGCCCCAGCAAACACTCGCGTGCGATGGTCAGCAAATCCCTGCAAGGAGCCGATACATGCAATTCTAGCCAATCATAAATTAAATATAAGGATGTACATTACCACGTGGTTATTAGGGTGCTCTTGCCTGCGGCCCAGTGTCCTGCGGCAGGTCACCGCAATATTGAGGGACGCGCGTAGAGGCATTTTCATCCCAGGCCTTGTACCGCACGCGATTGAGTATCTCTTGATTCTGTCTATAAGAGTTCTCAGCCCGTGGCTCTGAGACTGCATGGTGCTTTCAGAGACGACGTCCTACTATCCATGGGCGGCGAGGTGCAGCACAATAGGCACCGCGGGCAATGTATCGCCCAAGTCGCATCCACCACGGGATACGGCCGGCGACGCAAAGCCAATGGCGCGGAAATGGGCAGTCGCGATGCATCAATTTGACCCGTGCCATTTGAGTGGCTGCGTCCAGCTGTTGGTCGGCCAGATCGTTTGCTTACTTGCACAAGACACGTCTGGCTGGAGCGATATCGAGGTGGGTGGATGTCGCGGCTGGGTCCCCACGAGTTTCCTCATGGATCTCTCCGTGTGGAACTCCAAGCGCATGGAGAAGAAGCTACCGACAAGCACGCTACACGACTCCTTTGTACAGCTGACCAAGAAGGAGCAGGAGCGCCGCGCAAGTGTACCCAAAGCGCTTCCCCCCCTCGTGCTTCCACAGACCTCTGCAGACGCACTGGCGCCCATGATACGCAGCGCAAAGTCGCTTTACAGCGCATTTTGCGCGGTGGATACAAAGCTCGATACCCCTGGCCGCTGCCACGACTTTCTTGGGTGCGCGCGTTTTCTTCTACGCGACACGCGTTCCACAGGTCGGCCCCAATCCATTCCCGTCCAGGAGTCTTTGCACACTCTCCAGGAGTTACTCTCGAGCTCCATTCACGAGCTGTTTGTACGCGCCCAAAGCCATGAATGTGCACTGGCCGTGGAAAGCTTGAACAGCTCGCTGCAGATTGCGGCAAAGATTTACCTGGACTCGCACAGCCAAGTCAACGACCCCGAAGTCGGCTCGGACGAGACCCTGTCTACCCAAACGTCGTCTTTACTGGAGGAAGAGTCGCAGCTGGACACATGCTCGAGCCTGCGCGACTCGCTCAGCTCGTCCGGCAACAGCCAAGGCGAACTGATCGCCGCCAATCCGCTGGATTTCAACTATGTGCGCCGCGACTCGATCGAATCGCTGTTTAACCCCACCCTTCTCTATGCAACGTACGGCCTGCTTGACTTGAGCACAGCGCAGATGCTCGCATGTGCACATGCTCTTCACGACCAGATTTCTTCGATGCTGACTGCATTCCTGGGTCAGTTGCACACGTTTGAGAACATTTCGATTTCCTCTGCGCTCCAGCGCCTCATGGACGTTGGCTTGGACATGTTCTTGAGCGCTCAGGGGCTGCGCACAATTGTGGACTGTGTGGCTGAACAGATCGACACATTGCACGTCGCACCATCGCTCGCAAGAGAGCACAGACACAATCAGGTGCTGCTGACGAGCTCCATGACTGCGTTCCGCTCGAATGCGACCTACCATTCCGAAGACAAGAGCGCCGGTGTGGTAATTTCCGGCTCGAAGCAGAAAGCGCTTATGATTTCCAACGCCTCTGTCTTGCTGCGCTCCGTAAACAAAGTCATGCGCACACTCAATGAGCTCTTGGAGTATGCGCCAAGCGTTATTTTCCATGTGCAATCCCCAAAAAGTTTGTTACGAGTGTATGCCGACGTGAAGCGCAATGACCAGCCCGAAGAGCGCACCGTTTCGTCGCCTCATTTGGCCACGCCTTCGCCGAGCAAGGACGACGTTTCGTCCTACGGCGACGACACCTTGACTGTACCGCAAGCGGACCTTACCACCGCCCTTGCCAACTTTTTATACACAAACCAGGACGAAGCGCCTAGAGAGACTACCCATGCACTGGAGAAAATGTCGCCGCGGTACAAGTGCCAGCACGACTCGATCTGGGATACGTGGGAAGACGTCTTGCCACCGGCGGCCGATGCAGACGCTACCAGCAACCCTCCAATGCGCTCCTCGCAAGATCTCGTCTGGAACCAGGAAGGCCACGTCGTCGGCGGCACACTCCCCTGTCTTCTGCAGTGGCTGAACGCGTCGAACCGCGGCGGGCAAGACAAATCGCTGAACGCCTTTTTCCTCTGTTTCCGCACCTTTACCGAGCCCAAAGAGCTTTGCAAGGAGCTCATTCAGCTCTTTACCACTTCTGTCGAGCACCAGGACTGGGCAACGGCGCTCCATGTTGTTCACTCCATCTTTTCATGGCTCAAGTACTACTGGCTTGCTCCTCAGGACTTCATGGTCCTGCCTTCTTTGCAAGCGTTGGTCGAGCAGCCACACGCGCCTGCGATCCAATCTTCCATCGACGCACTCGCAGTCCTGCTCCGCTGCCGTCATAGTCTCGGCGACGGCGTACAGTATCCTGTGCTTGGGACTGATTTATCCGCACACGGCCGTGGACTTCGCATGATTCTCCAGACACCTTCCAACGAGCGCCAGCAGCTTGGTTTAAGCGGCAATGACGGCGCGCATGTGCCGCTAACCGATACGTCAAGCATGTACTCCATTCCCTTGCCTCCCAAACTGCGTGGAAGCGGGCCGGAGACGACGCCCGTCGTTTCAAAGTCGCTCCTCTCTTCGCTGCGCAATGCATCTTCGCCTTTGCTTGTCAATGTACTGGATTTTGATGCCACAGAGCTTGCGCGGCAGATCACCATTGTGGAAAGCCAGCTCTATTGCTCCATTCTCCCGAACGAACTGCTCTTCCGCACCACGCCATACACAGCCGACGAAAGCGCAGATGCAAGTCCGCTCTCCGACGCCCAACACATCAAAGCGATGTCCACCTTCACCACACAGCTCACCAACTGGATCGGCGAATGCATTCTGCGCGAGACGGACATTTCGCGGCGCACGCAGCTCCTCCGCTTCTTTGTTCGCTTTGGCAGCGCGTGTCTTGCCCTGCAGAACTACAACCTGCTCATGGCCGTCCAAGGCGCACTCAACTCCTCCACCATTTTGCGCCTGAAAAAGACGTGGGCTGGACTTTCGAGCAAGACGCTGGCCTTGTTTGAAGAGCAGCGCAAGGTGCTGGAGCACACGCGCAACTTTGCTACCTATCGTGCACAGCTGCGACAAACCAACGGCCCGGCGCTGCCGTTTGTGGGCCTCGTGCTTACCGACCTTACCTTTTGCATGGACGGCAACCCGAAAATACGCTCGTTTGGCGCCGAAGAAACGCCTGTGATCAATTTCGTGCGGTGCTTCAAGCTTGCGAGCATCATAAATGACATGCAGCGTTTCCAGCGCCCCTTCCCACTTGTCCAAGTTCCCGAGATCCAGCAGTTTATCCACGATTTGCGCGCCGAGCTTGATGAGGCATCCTCGGACAATTACGCGGCCGCAGCTGAGCAACTGTACCAACGCAGTCTGTGTCTCGAGCCGCGCGAATCTCTCACGCACAAACCGCGCCAGCGCAGTGGCAGCATTGTTTCACTGCCATGGTCAAGCTCAAGGCGCAGCTCCTCGGACAATGTGTCTATCTCGGGCAATGCAGTCAAAACTGCCGACGCGAAGCAAAACTTGTTCGACACGATCCTGAAACGATTGTAACATAACACATTATAAGTATATACCTACATACAGCCACGAATATGGATTCTTTACACGATTTCCTCGTTACGGTTGATTTGCACATGTACATGTCTATTTGCGCGTCGCACCCTGCACTGCCCAGCGATTCCCCAGCTCGAAGATGGACCAACCAATCATGCTGCTGGCGGCTTTCCTGGCACACCGCAGGCCAAGCCCGTCAGCAAATGCGCCTATTCCGTTGGTCTTAAGAACGTGGCGCGCAACAGCGAGCGCAGTTGCCGACTTGCGCCGCTTCAGCGCTTCCTGCTCCAAAATGTTGGTGGGCGTCGTTTGCATGCGTGTTTTTATAATATCAAACGGCTGCGTCACAATTGTCGCCAACGTGCCCGCCAGAATACTGCTCGTGCCCACGACCCACCACTTGCCCGAATTGACCTGCGCGGTGCCATCCAAAACTAGGCGGCTGAGTAGATGCTTTCCGTGCTCGTAAAACGCCAAGTACAAACCCGCATACGGCGCATCGCGCAGCGCCGTGGCAGAGTAGCCGCGGAAAAAGCCGCGAAACCCGGCGTCCCGGTATATGGAGCGCAGCGACGAGCGTACTGTTGGATATGCATCGCGCGCAAAATTGGACGACTCGAACCGCGATTTGACAACGGTGATTGGGTTGAGCACAAATCCTATCGAGACGCGCGCGAATGCTCCGGTCGCCAGGTTTCCAGGCGTGGAGAGCTTGGCGAGCGTCGAGCCAGCCTCAGCATGCTCCGCATGCATAGCGCCTTCGACCGAAAGCCATGGGATCTGCCACACGGCGACAAGCCACCGCAGCTCATGGATGGTGTAAAAGTAGGCAGCGACGCCCGGCACATTTCTGGAGTCAGCGGGACGCAACGTACCGGACAATGGTGGGCGTGGTTCCGCGCCACAGACCCTTCCACCCGTCTTTCTGTGTGATGCCTTGAAATGTACGCACAAGTCGCTGTGTGCGCGTCTCTGTGGGATTGTGTGCCAACGCATGCAGCGGTTCTTGCTGCATGCGCGTTTTCAGCAGGTCGAACGGCTGCAAAATCACGCACGATGTGAATCCCGCAGCGGAACCGACACCGAGTGTCCAGAATGCCGACGCTGCGCTGCGTGTGACGCCTTGCCGCGGCCTTTTTTGCGCTGCATCGCGTGCGTCTTCCCTCATAAGCGCAGAGTTGCCGACGCGCTGCGCCACGTCGGATGCAGCACGTGATCGGTGCCTCGCACTCGCCTGCGCCACGGGTGACTGTCCTAAACGTACCATGTTGTCTTTTGTGTCTACAATGTCGACTCGCGTGGCGATGCGCAGTACGCCGATGTACACTGCGGCGTTATCTATTGCGGCACGTCGTAACCTCAGCATGTCCGCGCGCCGTCTGGGTATTGTCAAAGTGCCGCAGATGGCTGAGTCACTCACGGAGGGTACGCTGAAGGAGTGGAACGTCAAGGTTGGCGACTTTGTGAAAGAGAGTCAGGAGATTGCCACCATAGAGACGGACAAGATTGATATTTCCGTCAATGCGCCTGAATCAGGTACCATAGCTGAGTTTTTCGCCGAGCCGGAGGACACGGTCAAGGTCGGTGAGGACCTGTTGAAGATTACCGAGGGTGATGCACCACCCGAAGGCGCCTCTGCGGGTGAGGAGAAGGAACAGCCGAAGGAAGAAAAGGAGGAGGACGACAAGGAGTCTAAGGAGCCCGAGTCCAAGAAGGAGCCCGAGTCCAAGAAGGAGCCCGAGCCCAAGAAGGAGCCCGAGCCCAAGAAGGAGCCCGAGCCCAAGAAGCCCGAGCCCAAGAAGCCCGAGCCCAAGAAGTCTGAGCCCAAAAAGTCCGAGTCCAAGGAATCCACGCCGTCCATTTCCTCCCCCACTCCCGGTTCGCGCAACGAGAACCGTGTCAAGATGAACCGCATGCGCAAGCGCATTGCCGAGCGCTTGAAAGAGTCACAGAACACCGCGGCGTCACTCACGACGTTTAACGAAATCGACATGACGAACCTGATGGAGTTCCGCAAGCGCAACAAGGACCGTGTATTGAAAGAGACGGGTGTCAAGTTTGGGTTTATGGGCGTCTTTGCCAAGGCATGCGCCAAGGCCCTGGAGGAGATTCCCGCTGCGAACGCGAGCATTGAGGGACCTGCACCTGGCGACGCGATTGTCTACCGCGATTATGTTGACCTGAGCGTCGCTGTGAGCACAGAAAAGGGTCTTGTCACGCCCGTCGTGCGCAATGCAAACGACATGAGCATCCTGCAGATTGAGAATGAAATTGCAAACCTCGGCAAAAAGGCGCGCGACAACAAACTTTCTTTGGAGGACATGTCTGGCGGCACGTTTACTATCTCCAACGGCGGTGTCTTTGGCTCGCTGTTTGGCACGCCGATCCTCAACTTGCCGGGTGCTGCGATTCTTGGTATGCACGCAATCAAGGAGAAGCCCTGGGTTGTGGATGGCAAGGTCGAAGTGCGCCCGATCATGGTCGTTGCTTTGACGTACGACCACAGGATTTTGGACGGCCGCGAGGCTGTTACGTTCCTTGTGCGCCTCAAGGAATACGTTGAGGATTTGCCAACGATGCTTTTGTAAGAGGCAATTGTGTAGCGAACAAAGACTTTTTAGAATACTACTTCAACTTGGTAGAAATTCAGCCATGGGACCCTACCATTACACATCCTGCCATAGCCGCTGCACGAGCAGCGCGACATTATTACTCTGCACCGCAGCGTCACAGAATGCGAGCACATCCGCATCCAAAGGCACCACCGCATCCTGTGCATCGCGTACGTTGAAATGCAATAGCTGTCCGCCCGGCTCGTCAAATTCAAGCACGAGCGCCTCGCCTTCGCCGAGCGATGGCCGCGCCGAGAGGCGCGAAGTTCGCGCGCGTTTCGGCGCAGGTGTGCGCTGTGCATACTCAATCCGCAGCAGCGTCGCGCTCGGTGCGGTAATCGAGCGGATGGCAAGCGCTTCTTGCAAGCTTTCCAAATTGGCTGCGTGTTTTGCACACATGCGCTCGAGCTCCCAATCACGGCCGCGATCGCGGCCCATGCCGAGCTTGGCGTCGTTTGCAAGTTTCTCAGCTGCGCCACGCTCGACCTTGAGCCGTTCAAGTGCCTTGAGCGAATCAGCGAGTTCTTTCTTGGCATGATCGACATCACGCATCGTCTGCGTCGTCTCGTCGTCCAGCGATTGCATGGCGAGAATTTGGTCGTCAGCAACAGTTTCTGCCTCCTGTGTCGTCATTGTTCCATGAACACCTTCTGCGACCTTGATCTTTGCGAGTTCCAGCTCCATATCGGTGATGTGCGAGACAAGGTCACTCGCTTCTGCAGAAGCGCGCTCCAATGCCTGCCATGGCTCTTCCATTTCATCGGCAAGCTGGTCGATTCCGGCGCGCACATCGCGCACCCGCTGTTTTGCATCGACGAGCTGCTGCTTTACACGCTTGCAGTCGTGCTCACGCTGTGCAACATCGGCGGTGGACAGAATTTGCGGCTCCTGGCCGGTCTCTGGATCGTCTTGCAAACCTGCGAGAAAGCGCAGCTTTGTCTCCTGCTCGAGATAAATAAACTTGAGTTTGCGAAAGTAGTCAAGCAGCTGCTCTTCCTCCTCCTCAAGTGCGCCAGGAACATCGCGGTACAAATCCCAGTCGAGCTGGAGCTCCTTGTCCTCGGTGGTGTGTTCTGTGGATGCGTATTCCAGTAATGTATCGCGCAGCGCAAATACACGCAAAGTTGCTTCTTGCCCGACAGATTCCGCGAGCACTGCACGCGTCGAATCCAGCGTATCGCGCAAGACGTCCTCCCCCACGCTGGAACTTTGCCGTGCGTGCATCGTCCAAGCAGCCAGTGTTGCTGTGGAGTCGGTGTTTATAAGCACGTGATAAGCACCAACGCGCTGCGCCGTGCCTTGGCCAACACAGCTTCGGGCGCTGCGTTTGCGGGGTTTGCGTACAGGAGAAGGATGTGGGTGCGCGCACCGCACAGACATACGCAGCCTACATTGCAGCTGCAGGTGCAGAATATGCAAAAAGCGGACGAGCCATGTCCGACGGAGCCGATGCCACTTGCGGCGCATATTCCGCGCGACTGCATTCGGATTCTGCCGCGCTGCGCGGTGTGTGCGTCGCATATACCCCCGTCACACAGTGCACCAAAGCGAATGGAGCATATGCACAAGTGTGCACAGGTGCGTGACATTGCTCCTGCCGCGCTGGTCGCATGCACGGTCCGCGACATCCTTTCCATTCTGCTTGCGGAGCGAGAAGCATGGTATGCGTCGCGCGCAAAACAAACTCTATTTGACACACTCGCTGCAAAACCAGCTGTCCCGAGATGGCGGAGACTGCTGCTTGCGCTGTCGCACGCCATTGGGGAAATGGATGTTGTATGCCCGCCGCGATTGCAAGCGGCGATGCAAGGGCACTGTACAGCGCACAAAACGCTGCAGCGACTGTTGCGCGCAGCGCCGTACGCCTGGGAGCGTGCGTACTTGCCACGCGGACCGTGCACTGCAGCGCCACTGTACGAGGCTGCACATCCGCTGCAAAGTGCACGCAAGCGAAAAGAGCCCTCTTGTTATGTGGGGACAAGCGATGAGGAGGAAATGTAGGCTACGACGTGGCTGGCAGTGTATATACAACAGAGCAGTGCATTCGATACAAAGCAGCCCGGCGTACACACACAGATACAACGCTACAATGGCTATATACGTAGCGTCATGGCTCGTGGAGAAAGCGGCGCAGTGCGTCGGCGCCTTTGGCCGCCATGAGCCGCTTGATTGCGCGCAGCTCTGCGAGCTCATTATGGTATACAAACGCCGGCGGGGGCGCAACCGGAGCGGGATGTGGGGCACAGTCTTCGCCGCACGTAGGGGAGAGCGGCTCGGCGTCACTGGCACGGTACGTCGTGCGCACTGCGCCGTGAAACGGCTGCATATTGGCGTCGAGCGAGGCAGTTGATGCAGCTGCATTCTCTTCGAGCACCGCCGGCGCCCACAGCTCCGGTTCCAAAAGCCGCTCTTTTTCTGCCTTTGGCACGCTCGGCAATTGCAATGCGACGGCGACGAGGCGGTCGAGCGCGGCGCTCGGCGGCGCAGGCAACGGCGCAGGCAACGGCGCCGCGCGCACAACTTCGGCCACCTTGGTATCTGGCACATGCAGCGCGCCTGCTTCGCGCTCCAAGCGTGCACGCTGCCAAAACTCAAGTCGGATCGTCCTTTCTGGGATGCGGTAGTGAATGCTGGCAGAGTGTGGCCCGGCATCTTCCCATGCATCGTCCTCTACGAGCACTTCGACCTCGCCCAGCACGCGGCGCTTCCCCCCCACCTCGTTTTCTGACACACACAGCGGCACATCGACCGTGCGCATCTGATGCACATTCCGGGGGATGCGAAGCTTTGGCTCCGCAAGCTCGCTATGTGCGGGGCAGCGCCAGCGGCGTGTTGCAGACGGCATGCCTGTCAGGGGCGGATCGATGCAATCGAGGTGCCAGTGCAGGCTGCAGAAATCGCAGCTGAGCATCCTGCGCCACTTCTCTGGGCGGTGCCGATCCAGTGCCGTGGATGCAAGTGTGTCGAGTGCGGCGAGTTCCTCCGCGTGCGTCGGCGTACGCTGCGTCCTCGGCACGAGATCGAGCGGGAGTGCCGAGCCGCCGCAGTGGTAGCAGAGCGCCGCGTCGCCGTGTTTGTTGCGCAGCTGGAACGGATCGCGCTCTTCGATGAAGCCGTTCCTATTGAGTTTCAAAGGGCGCAGCGAGCTGCTATCGACATACGCACCGTCCGCGGCGGTCGATACGCCCTTGTAGTAATTCCGGATCTCGGCGGGAAGCGCAAAGATGCTGGGGTTTTCCTGCTCGACATGCTGCAGCAGCACATTAAAGGGCCCGTAACGTTTCGGCATCTTGGCAGGCATACGTTCCCCAAAGCACACACGACAGAACCAGCTATCGTCGGCGTCAGCACGCATTGCGCGCAGATCGTCGCTTTTTGCGTCGGCGCGCTTTTTCGGGAGGAGCGTGCCGTTTGGGAACGGCATCTCGTCCACGTCCAGTGGGGGATTCACACAACAAAAGTGAAAGCTGCGGGGACATCCGTCGCAGCACAGGAATCGACCGTGGCCTTGGCACGTATTGCAGTAGTCGTTATTGAGCTGGCGTGAGTAGTTGCGCAACGTACTGCTTCCAATGCAAGCTCCTCCTCGGCGTCTGCTATCCCCAGCGACGCAAGGTCTGCAAGTGCGCCGCGGGGCCAAATGTCTCTTGTGGGCGCTGGCGCTGGCGCCGGTGCGGCACGCGTGCCTTTTGCAAAGCGTCGTCCGCCGCGTCCTTTCAGTATTTTTTGCGTGCCGCCCTCGCTGCGCGAGCGCCGCTTTGCGCTGCTCTCCAAGGGCGTCTGCACGCCGTTTGGCACACTTGCGCCGGTATTCACGCCAGGGTACGGTGGCATGTCGCGCGGCGACGGCAAAATTTCTGTGCGCGGCGCGTTGGCCGCCGCCGGCAGCGCGCGCGGCTGCTGCTGCTCGGGTGCGTCTACATGCTCCCTACCTGCTGCGCTCTGCGGTTGCGCCGCTTGCACTTCATCGGCGTCTTCACGCGCCACGTCCATACGGCGTGGGAGAAAAATGCATTCGGCCGGCGGGCAGCGACGTTTTATGGAAATCCCACGCGCGGCGCGGCGCGCGCAGCTTGAATGCCGCGCGCGGGCCGTGCTGTGGGCTTGCTATCGGGCGCGTGTACAAGAGTCCACGGGGGCAGGACAAGACGCAGGCGCTGTGCTGCAGCGAGGACGCTGTCGTTGCTGCATGGGCGCCGCGCAAGAAGCGCAAGAAACTCGGCGTCCCACGCCTGCTGCGCCTTTGGGATCGCATCGCGCGCGCTGTAGGCATCGAGGAACGTTGGCAGTGGGTCGGCAGGGCGTGCATGCAGCACATGCAGCTGTGCACGCGAGAGCGAGAGGAGCGCAGCAAACAATGGCGCGGAGGGCGCGTCCATCGGCGCTTCTGCTCCCTGCGCTTTCGCGTACACTGCGAGTGCTCTTCTGACTTGCGCGCCCACACAGCGTGCTGCGGCGCGTGCATGAAGAGGAGCGAAGAATGACCCACGCATGTCCACGAGCTTTGCACAGAGGCGCAAGAGGAAGGACTGTGCAGGCAGTGCGTGCGCCGACGCTGCCGCTGCATCGAGATCGGCAGCGACAGTGTCCCACGCGCGGGCCAGCGCTTCTGTAGAGGCGTGTGCCTCCATGGCGTGCAGTCGCGCCTCTAGTAGATCTACACACCGCGCGAGTTCTGCCGTGCCCCACGCCGGCGCGTCTAGCGGCGCGTCTAGCGGCGGGTCCTCCATGTGCCGAACCGCTTCGCCGAGGACCGCACGAAATGTTGTGGTGAGCTGTGCAAGTGCAGAGGCGAGCAGGCGCTCAGTTTGGGTATCGAGGAGTGTACCGAGTTCCGTGCACAGCGCCGCGGCATGCGGCGTATCGCTGTGGAGAAGATGGCGCGCGGCAGCGATCGTATCCAACTCGTCTGTGTGCTGTACGAGCGGCGCGAGAATGGCGAGGATTGCGGCTCGCGCAGATTCGCACCATGCATCCGACTGCCGCGCAATCTCCGACGCGCTGGGCAGAGAATAGGCCGGTGCATACGCGCGCAGCGTGTGTGGAAGGTGCACGAGCAGCGGCGCACAATCCGGCGGCACGATTGCATGCAGCAGCGGCATTCCCAGCTGGAAGAACGCGGTGGTATTGTCGTGTGTGTGCTGCCACGCCGCGAGCATCGTCGCGAGTGGGCTCGCCTTGTTGCCACGTGATGAGAAGAGGCTGTGTACTATGGCGAGCGTGTCGCAGAAGAGGGACAGCGCGCGCTGAAGCGCAGGAACGAGGCGCGGCGCCGAGTCGCGCTGCAGGAATGCGAGGCGTTCGGCGAGGTACAGCGCAAGGATCTCCTGCTCGCCAAGCGCGATGAGTACCGCAAGTAGTTCCAGCACATGACCCGCGTCTCCTTCGCCGAGGTGCGATGCTGCGCGCTGGGTGAGTGTGCGTCGTGGGTCGTGGAACGCAGCGTCTGGGCGCGTTTGCGGCGTGTCGCGGAAAACGACGGCGGCGCGCTCGGCCATTGCCACCGTCCATGCAGCATGCACGAATGCGCCGCGCTGCATTGTGCGCTGTACAATCTCCGGCGCGGAGGCAAGGAGCAGCGTACACGCTGCTGCGCCGTACGGTAAACTCGACGGTGCATTTGGCCCGCGGATGGCGGCGGCATGGCGCGCTGCGTGCGTTTCGTAGTGCGCCTGTAGCTGCGGTATGCGGCGCAGCACATGCTGCAGCGCAATGATGCTTTTTTGCATATCTACCACTGTGCGTGCGACGCCGAGGAGCTCGCCATAGTGATCGCCAACGAGTGCACGCACAGTGTGCTGTTTCTCCTTCGCGCCGCGGCTATGGTTAGTGGGAGCAAACGTACGAAAGTTCGGAGGCGTATGCCTCGATGTCACGCACGCTCTTGCGTGTAAAGAGCGCGTCGGCTTCCTCCGCCGCGCGCGCCGTGTCGGCCATGCGGGAGACGGCGCAAAAGCAAGCGGCGGTGTGCAGCGGTGTGCAGGTGCCAAGCGGTACTTCCTAGGAGCGCGAGACTACATATTTCCCAGATCTGCGACGCTACATGATCCCACAGCACGAATCTGGGTAAGCGCGTGTGCATACGTACTTTGCTGCGGTTAGTTGGCGTGTGTCACGTACCTTGCGAGCCGACTTGTAAAACATCTTGCTTTGCTGGCTGAGCGACCCGCTCTTTTCCACGAGCTTATCGAGGTCCTCGCCTCGCTGGAGCACAGAGTCGATGGTATTGTGCTGCGGTTAGTAGACCCTATACACACCAAGACAATCTTGGTATCGTCCAGCTCCTGCTGTACACGCAAAATGGCATCCGCCTGGCGGGGATCCTGGTAGCGCGCGAGCGATTCCTGCGCCTGAGGAAACTCGCTGCTCCGCAGAATTCCCTCGCCCTTGGCCGGCACGCCGCCGTTCAAGAGCACCTGGTTTACCTGTCCCTGCCACTTGGCTTTCGGCACCTTCACGATAAACTCGTCCAGGAGCTTGTTTAGCAGGGAATATGCGACGCGCACGGGGTACTCGCTGTCCGAGACCAGCACGCCGGTAACGCCGTCGACGGCCGGGCGTGCGTGCACATGCGCAGTAAAGTTGTTCTCTTGGATCGACTGGCGCTGCGTCGGCGAGGTCCGCTCCGCGACCGTCTGTGGTCAGCTGCATGTGTGCACGCACCTTGCCCATGAACGCCATCATATCCTGGACAGTGCTGCGCTGGATCCAGGAGAAAGAGTTTAAGTCCCACGCACTGATCAGCGGCACGGCGGACTGGCCCGCCTGGCTCGCAAAAATAACCACACTAACTGAAATTAGCACTTGGGCACCTACAGAGTTTCCTGTCGTCAGTCTTTCTTTGCGCACGCACATATCGTCGAGGGAGTGGCTGCACACCCCCGATCCACGATGGCTTCCCTACTCGGCCGTCCTCCACAATTCCGAGCACGCACTTAGTCATCGTAGGCCGCGTTCCCTGCCCGTGCCGGTCTGTGCTCCTCATACCATGGGGCGTGCATTGCAGCGTTTTTTGTCCCAATCGGGCATCGCGCTCATTTCCACATTTGCTGCGATCATTGCATACTTGGCCTTGGAGGTGTACAGCCGTCGCAGAGTGACGCACATGCTCTCGCACTCGGTGCGCCCAGCGCTCCCTCCCTTTTGGGTGCGGGGCATGGATGGGGAGAATGCGCCGCAGTGCATGGCGATGCGCGGGGACCCCACGCCCGACCCCAAAGCGTTCCCATACAGCGACGAGCTTGCTTCGCGCGTGCAAATAACCAAGTTCTGCGAGGACGTCAAAATCGATACGACCCTCGACGTCGCGCTCCTTGCCTGCGACCCCGGCCGTGCTGAATGGGACATTGTGTTTGGCCCCGCCAAGTCGCCCGAGTATCGCGGCGCGCTGTGGTTCCTGGACTACCAAGCATCAAACTCACCTACTCCCCAGCTGCTTCCCATTGACGACTTTCCCGACGACCGCAGCTTCCACCCGCTGGGCATCAACGTTCATGCCACCTCGCAGGACACTGCGCGCATCTTTGTCGTGAACAACGCGGCCGTCGTGTCGACGATCGAGGTGTTTGACATGGACCGCACCGACGACGGATGGCGCGGCAGATTTGTGCGCACCATCTTCACGCCCGTCGGCACCTACGGCGCCGACGCCGTATGGCCCATTGACGCGAACCGCATCCTGGTATCAAACATGCACGTGTACTTCCATCGCGTCTCGCCGTACGACGCGACTGTGGAGATGGTCCGCGGCGTCTTTGGCTCCTGGGCCGCACGCTGGTTTGAGCGCAACCATGTGGACGGCCAGTTTCCCAGTTATGTAAGTTTCTCGGAGGATCTGATCGGCTCTGGCTGGGTCTCGCACATTGCGTTTGACGACGAGATCGCTGCGCACGATGGGTACGACTGGCGCGCCGCCGAGGCAGGTACCGAGACCGAGCTCGTCGTCAGTGGCATCAAGTTTGCCAACGGCATCCAGCTCACCCCCGACAAGAAGCATCTTGTCCTCGGCGAAACGGGCATGGCCGCCGTCCTCCTCTACCCTGTCCTCTCCGAGAACCCCACATGGGAACGCGCTGAGCGCCTGGGCAAGGCACTCGTGCTGCCTGTGCCCTTCTTGGCGGACAATGTCTTCCTCACACCCCCCCAGAACGACGCAGACGTGCTTCCTGAAGACCCCCTCCAGGGCTACTCGATTCTCACTGCGGGCCATCCTTCGGCGCTCGACATGGAAGAATCGCTGAAAGGGAACGGAACCGCCCCCAGCTGGGTCGTCCAGATCTACTACGACCCTGCCCAGCCCAAGGACCAAGCGCCCGCGCCCGCAAACGAATTGGGCTTCACCCCAGCGC
This sequence comes from Malassezia vespertilionis, assembly GCF_029542925.1. Taxonomy (NCBI): domain Eukaryota; kingdom Fungi; phylum Basidiomycota; class Malasseziomycetes; order Malasseziales; family Malasseziaceae; genus Malassezia; species Malassezia vespertilionis. The sequence continues at coordinate 308,727 of NC_079255.1, read as the reverse complement.
ACAATTTTACCGTGCAGTCTCTGCTGATAACCAAGGGTGCCAACACGCCCGATGCTCCTTCTGTAGCTTCTTCTTCTGGCGTCTCGTGGGATCCCACGTACCGAGGCCGCGGCACGTTTATGGTCGCTGGCCTGTACTCGGACGACCCCCTGATCTGCCGGGGGATGCATACATAGCCAGGTTGTTGTAGGTAGAACGGTTTTCTATTGTACACTATGACGCCGAGTACGGCGACTCGGGCTCGAGCATCGCCTTGATCTGCGCATCTTGGCGGCGGTACTGCTTGTCTGCAATCAGCGCCTCGTAGCCAGGCGTTTTGGACGGGGAAATGGCTCCTTCGCTCGGCGAGGTCGATGCGCCGGCCTCTGGCTCCGGCTCGCTCTTGGCATTCAGCACGTCGACCAGCGCGCGGATCCAGGGGTGGTTGCGGAGCTCAACGGCAGTAGGGCGCTTGTGCGGGTCGATAGTCAAACATTCGCGCAGGAAATCAATGCCAGGCGCACTCAGCTGGCCTTCGTCTGGCAGCGGCGGGTGCTGTTTAGCCATGCCAATGTGGAACATGATCGCCCACTCATTGTCCAGCTGGCTCCATGGCCGCGAGCCCGTAGCACACTCGAGCAGTACACACCCCAAGCTCCACACATCCATCGCGCCGTGCCTGCCGCTCTGCTCGCCTTTGATCACTTCTGGGCTCATGTACATGGGCGTTCCTTGCAGGCTTTGGCCAGCGCGCACACCACCGGGCGCTGCGTTCCATCCCGGTATGCGACTTCGCTGCAGCGTGCGCGAGCTGGTAGAAAGCACCTTTGCAGCGCCAAAGTCGACAAACTTAATTACGCCCATGTGGTCGAGCAGGATATTCTCTGGCTTAATGTCGCGGTGGACGACGCCCTTGGCATGGAGGTACATGAGTCCATCGAGCATCTGCAGTGCATAAACCTGCAAAATCATCTCGTCCTCGAATCTGCCGTGCTCGAGAAGCTGTGCAAGGCTGCCGCCCTGGCAGTACTCTTCAAATATATACACCTTGTCGCGGTGGACTTCGATGCCATAGTACTCAACAATGTTGGGGTGGCGCAGCATTTCCATCGCATTCATCTCGTCGTGAATCTGCTTGTAGAGGTTCGGTGTAGAGCTCAGCTCCTGGAACCGGATCTCTTTGACGGCCATCAGGCCACCAGAATCGAGGTTGACCGCAAGGTACACTGTGCCAAACGTGCCGCTGCCAATGAAGCGCCCTTGCTGCCAGCGTATCTGGACACCCTTGGACGCGAGCATCTGGAGCCCTTGGTCCTCGAGTCGCGTATCGTCCAGAACACGGCCGACGAGGCGGAGCTCGGCGAGCGCGGCATGGCGCGCTTCCTCCTGTGCCTGCGTGCGTGCAAAGCGCCGCGCAGAGGCACTCGACGTGCTGGGTTCTTCCGGGGTGTGCTGTTCCTGTTCCTGTACCTTTGCAGCGCCGTCGTGCTGCTCCTCCTGCAGACGCGCCGCATTCGTGCGCGCGCCAAGAATGTCAAAGTGCGAGATGAGGAGCGCCATGCAGCTGGACACCTTAGTTTTGAGCATGTGGAACTCTTTCTCGGTAAGCAGGAAAATATTGTCGCCGTTGGTGATGGTCATGGCATTTTCGAGCGCGGCGACTGCCCACTTAAATGTGCGCTGTTCGGTTGGCTCGCAGTCGTCGCAGATGAACGTGATCCATTCCACGGCGAGCCGCGCCAAAGCCTGTGAGATTTGGCGGCGCAGCCGGAAAGACTCGATGTAGGTCAGCGCACGGGCGCCTTGGTCGACGGCGATGCCAAAGCATGTATGCACCAGCTCGTCGCAGCTGGCGCGGTCCAAGGCAGTAATTTTGTGGCGCATCGCGACCATGCGCTGGCGGATCAACGGGACGGAATGCACGAGCGTGTCGGTGAGGACGTAGCCCCCCTTGTCCATCATTTTCAGCTCGTGCTGGATCATGCTCAAGTGCGCCATGCGTTCGTACACCGTGGCCAGCGGAAAGGCGGAGTGGTGCCCGCTTACGGCGCGCGTTCCGTGGGGAGCAAAGCGCCAGACAAAATTGCGCTTGCACTGCTCCAGTCTCTCGTGCGGGCCGTCGGCAACGAGGCGCAGGCGCTGGTCCTTGAGCGAGACGTTGATGTAGGGAAGAGGGAGAGTCATTACCTTGCCCGTCCACAGGAACGGATCGCGCGGCGACAAGAGCAAAAGGTAGTGTGTCGTTCGCCATCGCTCCGTCGGGCTCTCTGGCGAGTGGGTGCTTGCCTCGCCGCGCGACTGGCGGATGCACTTGAACAAGAGGTCGTGGATCATGTACGGCTTGTTGTGCAGGCTCGGCTCGGCCAAGATGTACACGCCGTGCTCCTCAAAGCTGCCCGTGTACACGAGGAAGTAGTCTGCCTTGAGAAGCGTTTGCATAAAAGTGCTTAGGTCGTACGCGCCGCGCTCACGCAGCGAGCGTAAATCGTACTCGGCGGCGTTCTCGAGGCGGCCGCGCACCTTGCGTGCAAAGCCAAGCAGCTTTCTGCTGCGCACACGCTCGCTGTTAAACACGCCGTGCACCGTGCGCGTGGTTTCTTGCACGCTGCGCTGCGGTGTGCCGGGCTGCGGCGGCTGCAACTCGCGCTGGAACGGTGCAATGATCCGTGCAAACAGTCGGTTGGTCATGCGCGCTGTTTTATGCGCGACAATCGTGTCGCCGCCGGGGATGACCGACACGGCGGAGCAGAAAAAGTCCCACTCTGGCTCGAGCATGTCGATTTCTTTCGACTGCATGTTGCTTTTCAGGCGGAAATGCAAGAGGCGGAAGAAGAAGTGAAGCGCGGAGCATACTGTCGCGTCGAACGCATCGTCTGACTCCAGCGGCAAGTCCCAGCCGCGGTACTGCTCCGGGACGGTATTGCACATATACTGCTTCTTCATGCGGCACGCCAGCGCAATGGTCGCGCGCAAATCATCGGAAAGCGACTCGACGAGGAGCAAGCTCGGCTCGCGCAGCTTGTCCGAGTACTCGAGGCGCTGCTGAAGCGCGCCTTTGGCAAGCCACATGGGAAACTGGATGAGCGGCAGGACATCGCGCTCGAAAGACGGCAACTGCATCGCCTCGAACTGTGTGTGGAAAGCACGGAGGGTGCCGTTGGCTTTGAGCACAAGCCTGTTGAGCGAGTGCAGCGTGCGTGGCTCAAACGTCTCGTGCAGGTTCGCTTCGCGGAAGACGCTTTCGAAAAAGAGCGCTTCGCGCACGAGCTCCCCGCCCATGTTCGCGCGCTGTTTGCTCCCGAGCTCTTTAAACGAGCCGCTCCACTGCGCAAGCAGATGGCCTTGTTCGCGCAGCGAGCGCGTGGTGTTGAACCACGCGTACAGCGCCTCCAGCTTGTGCTGCAAATGCGGCGCAGCCCAATCGGGAAACTCGTGCAAGAGGACACGACGTGCGGGAAAGAGCGCGTCGAGGGTATCGACGCGCTCCAGCAGCGCAGACACTTGGCCCATCGTCCGCTCCGCCGCATCGGGCTCTGTACTTCCGTCGGCTTTGTACGCGAGGATATCCTGCACCAGTGCGGGAACGAGCATCGCACGCAGCGCCTTGACCTCTCTCTCTTCGCGCTCTGCGCGGTCGTGCAGCGCAGCATCGCCGTACTGCACGGCGCGTATGTTGAGCCATAGCTGGTACATAAACTCGCGCGGCGACGACCTGTCTGCGGACGCAATCCGCTTCGTTTCCGAGCTCAGCACCTCGCTCTCCAGCATGGAACGCAGCATCGTCTGCCACTCCATGCGCTTCTTTGGGTCGTCGTCGAACTCGAGCAGCGAGTGCTCGGCTTGTGGCGTGGTGAGCTGTGCAGGCGTCGCTACAGGTAGATCGTTCTCACCACGCTGTGCAAAGTAGCTGGGCGTTTCCTGCGGCACGTCCGCATCGTTCGCTACACGCGCAGCACGCATGCTCGAGCGCAGCCCCCGCTCACTCGCCCGTGCTGGCAGCATGCTACCAAGCGGCACGGTGCGGTATTGGATCGGGATGTCAGAACGTGGATCGGGGGTGCATCGGCGCGGCGGTTGTCTTCTCTTTGCATGTACTGGCCGTATGCCAATGCGCGACGGCTCACCACGGCGCCGGCGGGCATAGCGCTTGCACACAGCGCCATCCACATAGCACCAACACGCGATGGTGCATACTGGCTGGCGCTGACTCCCACTGCGCTCCTTGTGTGGTCCGGCCGGCCGTGCGAGCTGCTCGCAGCCCTCGAGCGCAGCGCACAGAGCATTGCGCAGCACGGGGAAAACGTCTGGGCGGACTGGAACTATGATACGAACGCTATTGTGGTGCATACTGATAAAAATGTGCTGCTTTTTTACGACGTCGTCGCTACAGAGCAGGGCGTGTACATGTACGGCGATAGCAGCTATACGCCCGCAACAGCCTCACTTGAGGCCGCGTTTCAGTACGGTACAGGCGAGTCTATGCGGCGTGCACTGCAGGGTGTGCAGCTTGTTTTTCACAGCGCCCTGCAAGTCGATCCCGGAATTACAAGCGTCGCCGTGCTCGAGGATGGGCTGCTGCTTGCGACGCGCGCGCCGCCCGCGGTCCAGTTCCTTGGGTGGCCAGGGAGCGAGCTTGCACCAAGCCCAACAACGCTCCTCTCTTCCTTGCCGTGGGTTGCGGAGGGCGCCGTGACAGATGTGGTGTATTCGCGCGCGATGGGCATGTTTGTATGGCGTACGCCCACACATGCCTATGTAGCAGCAATGGACGAGCATGTGTGGTCTGGCACGCAGTTCTGGGACGATGCTAGTGCGCCTCCGTGTGCGCTCTCGGTCAATGCACGTTTCAGCCTCCTCGCGCTCGGCCTCGAGGACGGGCGCGTGGTGTTGTTCGAGTTCCAGAGCATTGCTGAAAAGCCCGCGCATTCCCATACGCTTGCGCTTGCACAAAAAACGGGCAAAGTACTGAGCCTTGCGTGGACGCCAGATGGGTACGCGCTTTTTGTGGGCTTCGAGCGCGGCCTGTCTGTTTGGAGCACGTTTGGCCACCTTCTTTACCACAGCTTCCGCGAGGATTGGGACACTGCGACACGCACCTTTCGCGACGCATTTATGTTTGGCGTGCGCTCTGCATTTTGGGGCCCGGGAGGCACGGAGCTGTTTGTGGTGTCGACGTCTGCAGAGAGCGATGCGCTCGTCTACTGCATTCCGTTTGTGAAATCCGCCAGTGCGACGCAAATGGTGCCTGACCAGGCGAGTGTTGCACTCGCCTTGAGCGACGACAGTGTATTTATCTACCGCGGGAGCGAGCAGCGCGAGAGCAGCTTGATCGCGCCCGAGAACGATGCGTGGCGGCATGTGCCGCTCCCTGCTGCGTACCTCACCGTGCACTGGCCGATTCGCTACGCGACGCTTTCGAGCGACGGCCGTTTCGTCGCGATTGCTGGGCGCCAGGGCCTCGCGCATTTCAGTTGTGCGTCGGGGCGCTGGAAGCTGTACGAAAGTGCCGCGCAAGAGCAGAGCTTTTTTGTGCGCGGCGGCATGCTCTGGTTCCAGCATGTGCTCATCGCTGCATGCGACTGCGACGGCGAAGTCCAGCTGCGGCTCTACTCACGCGACCAGCCGCTTTCGAATGCACACCTGCTTGATCTCGTCGTGCTTCCCGCAAGTGTCGTGGTCTGTGCGTCGTTTGATACCAGTTTGCTCGTGTACACGACGGACAATACTCTGTACCACTACCTGGTCACGCCTACCAAAGAACACATTCGCCTCAAGCTCGCAGGAAGCATCTCCTTCGACGGGATTGTCGGCGAACCTGCGCGTGTGCGCGCCATGAGCTGGATGATCCCACCGACGCAGCAGACCCTCGGCAATCCAGCCGACGACTTGCGCGTCGCGAGCATCATTTTTCTTATCGACGGCAAGCTCGTGCTCTTGCAGCCGTCGCTTGCAGACGAGGAAAGTCTCAGCTACGACCTGCAAATTCTGCACCACCAAACCGAGATCTACTGGACGAATCTGCAAGGACGCGGGCCACTGCACAACTCGCTGTGGGGCTACGACGGGCACAGTCTGGCCGTTTGGCCGGACGTGCTCACCATGCTGCAGTCGGGGCAATTTGCCTCGAGCGCCGCGCTGTCGCTGCACATGTATCCTGTATGTATCCTCCTTGCCTACGGCGTCGTGCTCGGCGCCGAAGCGTGCGCCAGCGTGCGCCGCACGCTGGATACTGTCACGTTTCGCCAGCGTATCCAAACAGCCCTCTTTCTCGACCAGCTCCTGCGTGTATACCTCGACGAACGCAGCGTTGAAGAAGCTGTGGAGATTGCCGCGCCGTTTCGCCACCTCGGCTACTTTGCGCATGCACTCGAGCGCCTCTTGCACGCGGCGCTCGAAGAGGAGGCTGACCGTGCAGAGCCCAATCCACACGCTTTGCAAAACATTGTCCATTTCCTCGACCACTATCCCCAGTCGCTCGCTGTGATTGTGCGCGCCGCGCGAAAAACCGAGGCTGCGCGCTGGCCGTACCTGTTCCGCGTGGTGGGGCGCCCACAGACGCTGCTGCGCCACGCACTCGAAGCTGGAGACTGGGACACTGCTCGGATATACCTGCTGATCGTGCATGAGCTGGAGGACGAGGAAACAGCGGTGCAGCTCAACGCCGCCGTCCTGCATCAGCTCGAGTCGCACAGGGCGTGGGACGCGCTCAAAGAGCTGCTTAGCTTTTTGCGCTCTGTCGACGACGACGGAAGCATGCTGCACGTCTCGCTGCAGGCCGCGAGCCCTTTCTTGGAGCTGGGCTCGCCGCTCTTGGGCGGCGCGGCGTGCGCGTCGTTGCGCACGCCGCCGCGCACGCCTTCTCAAACACGCTCAACGCCGCCACTGCCCCTTATGCACTCTGTACATACTTTGCATCAAGCAGCGCGGCGGGCGTCCATGACACTCTCGCCATCGGCCATGCCCATGGTCCATGCCAATGGCCGGATCGTCATGGGCACGCCCGGGCACAGTGCCTCGCCGCGTCCGTAGCCTCGGCATCGGGTAGTAGATCGGGCCTTTTTTCCCGCCATGACGGGCAAGCAGCGCGCGCAAAAGCGCACGAAAAAAACGCGCTCGTCCCTTGCTGCGCAGCTGGGCGAGGGCGCGGGAGAGCGTGCAGCACGGATCAAGCTCGGTGTTGCAGGACTTCCTGCGGTACGGTCCAAATCCGCACAGCGGCGCCAAAAACAGCGCGAGCGCGAGCAGCTCGCGGGAAACCAAGCAGGGCTGCGGGATTTGCACGACGCGGTGGACCAGGTCGAGTCGGACCATATGCAAGCGCCGCGCGCACCGCTGCCATCCACGCTGACCAAAAAAGTGCAGCGTGCCGTACTGTATGTACCCAGATTGCTAACGGTAGCGCACGAGAGCGGCAGCGGCAGCCGTACATCCTGTCGGACTTGCACCAGAGTGCGCAGCCATTCGCGGCACTACGGACACACGCGCGAAATACCCTAAGCATGCGGCGCAAACCAAACGCAAAAGACGAATTGAAATAGCACAACGCTCATTTGCGTACATAATCTACAGCCGCGCGCAACTCTTCCAGGACTGTCAGTAAGATCACCGTCTGTGGCGCGAGACGCATCCAGGAAGGCAGCCAGCCGCGGAAGAGGAACAAAGATCCTTCCTGGCGCACAGACATGCCAAGATTATGCAGCCAGTTGGAATTTCTGCGCGCGTTCATCATTCGCGCACGGATCACGTCTGCTGGCGAACAAATGGTCGTGGCGACCGTACCGGCGAGGAGTGAAGAGCACAAATAGTGTGGCAGCCCCCCCTGCACGAACCAACCCGAGCTTTTGAGCAGTTCCTTGAAAAAGTCGTACGATGCGAGCTGCGACGAGTTCATAAGCATTGCTCGCGCGACGTTCGGTGTGATGCCACGAAACAGAGTCTTTACACTCTCTTCGCGGACAATCCGCACGACACCGTCGAGTGCGCCTGTGTAGCGAAACTGCTGATCTGGTGGGCGGTACATATCGCTGGTCATGCGGACAAGCACGACGTCGGCAGGATTCCCTGCAATGCCGCCGGCTACGCCAGCGAGCCCTGCAGCACCAATCGTCTGCCATATCGTGACGGGGCCGTAGGTGCCCTGGCGGAGCATGTACCCTTTGATCTCTTCGTACGCGGCAAATCTGATATAAGCGGCCGAGATACGTACCTTGTCAGACTATACGTCATTTGTCGGCATATACTTGCCGAGAGGCCGATATACAGTCCCCGCACCCCTTCTTTTTGTAGCGTATCGCGCAGCAGCGCAAATACCGTCGTCTTTTGCGGCGAATTTTGCATGCGCAGCTTCACTAAATCAAGCGGGTGCGTAAAGCACACCGCAATACTCGCTGCAACACCGCCAAGCCAGAACGGATAGTGCTTGGTATCGGTGCTTTGCTGCCCGGCGGAGCGCTGTGCCTGCTGTGCCTGCTGTGCCTGCTGCGCACCGCACCCGGCACTCATGGTAGCAAGGCGGACCGCGTGGAGGAAGCAAACCAAGGCTATGACTAAACGGGCGCGACGCCACGTACCTTGTGCAACGATGTAGGTGCGGGTGTGGTTGCTGACCGCAGGAATGTTGCTGTGCAGTCGGATGAGGTCGTGAGTGTGACACTGCACAAGCGTGTCCCTCACATTCTGCATCTCTATGTCCTGCCGTTTCTCTTTTTGTACCCATTGCTTGCGTATGCGTACTATTTCAAGTACGAC